>NC_136809.1:58317743-58347743 GCF_951216825.1 Electrona antarctica
ACATGTGGGTTGTACATGTGGACCGTGACAACTCTTTTTTTTTCCGTCCCCAAATATATTACATCCACATGTCTTAGTGGCTCCTCTCCTCTCTTCCGCCAGTATACAACAAACACTTTGTGTACCTTTTTTTCCACGTGGAAAGTCACATCAAACCCTCTCCCCAGAGGATTGTCTTGTAGGCACATAATGTCCTCTACCTTTACATTTAGCAGCCCGATCAAAATGTCCGTCGTGAAAGTTTTCCTCTCCACCGGGACGCCCTTCTTCCATCTGAACCGCAGCGTGTTCTTTACTTCAGTTCCGTCGTTCATCCTCTCTGTCAAACACCTTCCTTTAAGCCAGCTTAATCCTCCTCATCCACTTCCCGTACTTCTGATTTTAGCCAAAAGGCCGAGAAGCGATAACCCTCAAACTGACTGCTGTGAAGTCCGCTTCCTAGGCTAACGACATTCCCATCCGGTCTGATACCCACTTAGTCATCACCATATACCCACTTGGGCATTAGCATAACAATGACCTCTCTAAGGACCCATTGGTAGATGCTTACAGCACCGTAGAGTATGCAAGCTTGCAGATCTGCAATATCATAACATTTCAAAAATGACAAAAGTGGCCCATCCACATGCATGCTTGTAGGTAGCCCTTTTCAACAACTTCCGTTGGTCGCAGAGGCTCGGGATTGCCACCGTTGGAAAGCTCGCACCTGAGATAGGGGGGGGGGGGGGGGAGTGGAGGTGCATGGGCGTCGGTAGTGGGGGTGGGGTAGGCGTTGTTAAAATGTTTAAAAAGTGGAAAAACTGGGACGCTTTGGAGAAGCACAAGGGGGCGCTGCTGTGCAGCAAGCCCTCGGCCGTGCCCCGCCCACATTGGGGGCGTTGTTTTAAAGTGTGGGTGTGGCCTATCAGAGCGTAGAACAACTCTGGTCTCTCTTCATGACGGATACAAAACTATATGTTGTGTTTGGCCCTGCCTCTGGTAGGGGTTTATCAATTGTCTGGGGCCATTGTCACTTGATCCGCGAGTGGGAATCGAACTCACAGCCCTCCGCATTAGAGTCAGTTGCATTGACCACTAGTCCATTGCCCACCCTCCACCCCTGAACAGATCAGGATTCTATTTAAAGGGATATTAGCTGGGTTTAAATAGAGCTTGAATGTTTAAACAGTACTGGTCGGGATCCTGTTAAAAACGCCATCGTCCCAGAGGTGGATTTGAACCACCAACCTCTTGGTTTACAGCCAAGCACACTAGTCCACTGAGCCAAACAGGCTGTTGAGTGTTGAAGCAAAGGTGTGTGCATTGCAAATGGATTTGGAGTCCCAGGGGCGCGGCCGCTGTGCGCCCGTAGCCAATGGTGAAGATTCCAGGGGGGGTGCTTAAGAGTGGGTACCCGGGTTCGGATGGAGAGCCGGGTTGTGGGTTTAGCTGGCTTCGGGCCTGGCACCCCGGTGGGGGCCCAAGGCTCCCTGGGTCCGCGTGGAGAGCCGGGCAAACCGGCTTTCTGCTGTCCACACTTAGAAGATTTTTACACTCGTAACCCGGAAGTCACGTTAGAGGCTGGCCCATGCCACCCCCTCCCCCGTGGGTTACCCGGGTCCGGGTGGAGAGCCGGGTTCCCACTTTAGCCGAGTTCTGAGTGGGCACCCCGGCAGGGTGACAAGGCTCCCAGGGGCCGCGTGGAGAGCCGGGCAAAACGCCACATTGTGTGTCTTTCACGCTTTTCATGCTTTTCCACGCTTTGAAGATTTTTCACTTGCACTCCGGAATTCATGTACTCCTTCCGTCCCCCTCCCCCTCGGCCGCACCCCCGCCAACAAGTTCGTGCTGCACATGATCTGGTGTTTTGTCATTCAGTCTGCCGACATGAAAACGCTTACAGCACCTGGTATTCCCAGGCAGTCTCCCATCCAAGTACTGACCAGGCCCTACCCTGCTTAGCTTCCGAGATCGGGCGTGTTCAGGGTGGTATGGCCGTAAGCGACAGCAGAGGTGGCCGGCACGGCTCATGTACACAGCAGATGGCTTTGGCCAATGCCTTTCATGAAAAAGCTTACGGCACCTGGTATTCCCAGGCAGTCTCCCATCCAAGTACTGACCAGGCCCTACCCTGCTTAGCTTCCGAGATCGGACGAGATCGGGCGTGTTCAGGGTGGTATGGCCGTAAGCGACAGCAGAGTTGGCCGGCACGGCTCATGTACACAGCAGATGGCTTTGGCCAAAGCCTTTCATGAAAAAGCGTACGGCACCTGGTATTCCCAGGCAGTCTCCCATCCAAGTACTGACCAGGCCCTACCCTGCTTAGCTTCCGAGATCGGACGTGTTCAGGGTGGTATGGCCGTAAGCGACAGCAGAGGTGGCCGGCACGGCTCATGTACACAGCAGACGGCTTTGGCCAATGCCTTTCATGAAAAGGCTTACGGCACCTGGTATTCCCAGGCAGTCTCCCATCCAAGTACTGACCAGGCCCTACCCTGCTTAGCTTCCGAGATCGGACGAGATCGGGCGTGTTCAGGTTGGTATGGCCGTAAGCGACAGCAGAGGTGGCCGGCACGGCTCATGTACACAGCAGACGGCTTTGGCCAATGCCTTTCATGAAAAGGCTTACGGCACCTGGTATTCCCAGGCAGTCTCCCATCCAAGTACTGACCAGGCCCTACCCTGCTTAGCTTCCGAGATCGGACGAGATCGGGCGTGTTCAGGGTGGTATGGCCGTAAGCGACAGCAGAGGTGGCCGCCACGGCTCATGTACACAGCAGATGGCTTTGGCCAATGCCTTTCATGAAAAAGCTTACGGCACCTGGTATTCCCAGGCAGTCTCCCATCCAAGTACTGACCAGGCCCTACCCTGCTTAGCTTCCGAGATCGGACGAGATCGGGTGTGTTCAGGGTGGTATGGCCGTAAGCGACAGCAGAGGTGGCCGGCACGGCTCATGTACACAGCAGATGGCTTTGGCCAATGCCTTTCATGAAAAAACTTACGGCACCTGGTATTCCCAGGCAGTCTCCCATCCAAGTACTGACCAGGCCCTACCCTGCTTAGCTTCCGAGATCGGACGAGATCCGGCGTGTTCAGGGTGGTATGGCCGTAAGCGACAGCAGAAGTGGCCGGTACGGCTCATGTACACAGCAGATGGCTTTGGCCAAAGCCTTTCATGAAAAAGCGTACGGCCCCTGGTATTCCCAGGCAGTCTCCCATCCAAGTACTGACCAGGCCCTATCCTGCTTAGCTTCCGAGATCGGACGAGATCCGGCGTGTTCAGGGTGGTATGGCCGTAAGCGACAGCAGAAGTGGCCGGTACGGCTCATGTACAGTAGATGACAGTACATTTCCTTGACCATAGAAACATGGTTAAAACAATATGCGTCAGCCACATCTCTATTTATTACAAACAGGCGGGGTTTTTTTTCCATTCAACAAGGCGGAAGAAAGTGCACCGTTCCCGGCGGCACTGCAATGCCGGGTCGATGCGTGGAGTGAACGGAGCAAGCCCCTTTTTCAACTCCTGAGTCAAAAAATACGTTTAATATTTAGTCCCCATATAGGGGACATATCAGATATTAAACTGATAAGAACAGATACTACACTTGATCTTAGCCAAAAGGCCGAGAAGCGATAACCCTCAAACTGACTGCTGTGAAGTCCGCTTCCTAGGCTAACGACATTCCCATCCGGTCTGATACCCACTTAGTCATCACCATATACCCACTTGGGCATTAGCATAACAATGACCTCTCTAAGGACCCATTGGTAGATGCTTACAGCACCGTGGAGTATGCAAGCTTGCAGATCTGCAATATCATAACATTTCAAAAATGACAAAAGTGGCCCATCCACATGCATGCTTGTAGGTAGCCCTTTTCAACAACTTCCGTTGGTCGCAGAGGCTCGGGATTGCCACCGTTGGAAAGCTCGCACCTGAGATAGGGGGGGGGGGGGGGGGGAGTGGAGGTGCATGGGCGTCGGTAGTGGGGGTGGGGTAGGCGTTGTTAAAATGTTTAAAAAGTGGAAAAACTGGGACGCTTTGGAGAAGCACAAGGGGGCGCTGCTGTGCAGCAAGCCCTCGGCCGTGCCCCGCCCACATTGGGGGCGTTGTTTTAAAGTGTGGGTGTGGCCTATCAGAGCGTAGAACAACTCTGGTCTCTCTTCATGACGGATACAAAACTATATGTTGTGTTTGGCCCTGCCTCTGGTAGGGGTTTATCAATTGTCTGGGGCCATTGTCACTTGATCCGCGAGTGGGAATCGAACTCACAGCCCTCCGCATTAGAGTCAGTTGCATTGACCACTAGTCCATTGCCCACCCTCCACCCCTGAACAGATCAGGATTCTATTTAAAGGGATATTAGCTGGGTTTAAATAGAGCTTGAATGTTTAAACAGTACTGGTCGGGATCCTGTTAAAAACGCCATCGTCCCAGAGGTGGATTTGAACCACCAACCTCTTGGTTTACAGCCAAGCACACTAGTCCACTGAGCCAAACAGGCTGTTGAGTGTTGAAGCAAAGGTGTGTGCATTGCAAATGGATTTGGAGTCCCAGGGGCGCGGCCGCTGTGCGCCCGTAGCCAATGGTGAAGATTCCAGGGGGGGTGCTTAAGAGTGGGTACCCGGGTTCGGATGGAGAGCCGGGTTGTGGGTTTAGCTGGCTTCGGGCCTGGCACCCCGGTGGGGGCCCAAGGCTCCCTGGGTCCGCGTGGAGAGCCGGGCAAACCGGCTTTCTGCTGTCCACACTTAGAAGATTTTTACACTCGTAACCCGGAAGTCACGTTAGAGGCTGGCCCATGCCACCCCCTCCCCCGTGGGTTACCCGGGTCCGGGTGGAGAGCCGGGTTCCCACTTTAGCCGAGTTCTGAGTGGGCACCCCGGCAGGGTGACAAGGCTCCCAGGGGCCGCGTGGAGAGCCGGGCAAAACGCCACATTGTGTGTCTTTCACGCTTTTCATGCTTTTCCACGCTTTGAAGATTTTTCACTTGCACTCCGGAATTCATGTACTCCTTCCGTCCCCCTCCCCCTCGGCCGCACCCCCGCCAACAAGTTCGTGCTGCACATGATCTGGTGTTTTGTCATTCAGTCTGCCGACATGAAAACGCTTACAGCACCTGGTATTCCCAGGCAGTCTCCCATCCAAGTACTGACCAGGCCCTACCCTGCTTAGCTTCCGAGATCGGACGAGATCGGGCGTGTTCAGGGTGGTATGGCCGTAAGCGACAGCAGAGGTGGCCGGCACGGCTCATGTACACAGCAGATGGCTTTGGCCAATGCCTTTCATGAAAAAGCTTACGGCACCTGGTATTCCCAGGCAGTCTCCCATCCAAGTACTGACCAGGCCCTACCCTGCTTAGCTTCCGAGATCGGACGAGATCGGGCGTGTTCAGGGTGGTATGGCCGTAAGCGACAGCAGAGGTGGCCGGCACGGCTCATGTACACAGCAGATGGCTTTGGCCAATGCCTTTCATGAAAAAGCTTACGGCACCTGGTATTCCCAGGCAGACTCCCATCCAAGTACTGACCAGGCCCTACCCTGCTTAGCTTCCGAGATCGGACGACATCGGGCGTGTTCAGGGTGGTATGGCCGTAAGCGACAGCAGAGTTGGCCGGCACGGCTCATGTACACAGCAGATGGCTTTGGCCAAAGCCTTTCATGAAAAAGCGTACGGCACCTGGTATTCCCAGGCAGTCTCCCATCCAAGTACTGACCAGGCCCTACCCTGCTTAGCTTCCGAGATCGGACGTGTTCAGGGTGGTATGGCCGTAAGCGACAGCAGAGGTGGCCGGCACGGCTCATGTACACAGCAGACGGCTTTGGCCAATGCCTTTCATGAAAAGGCTTACGGCACCTGGTATTCCCAGGCAGTCTCCCATCCAAGTACTGACCAGGCCCTACCCTGCTTAGCTTCCGAGATCGGACGAGATCGGGCGTGTTCAGGGTGGTATGGCCGTAAGCGACAGCAGAGGTGGCCGGCACGGCTCATGTACACAGCAGACGGCTTTGGCCAATGCCTTTCATGAAAAGGCTTACGGCACCTGGTATTCCCAGGCAGTCTCCCATCCAAGTACTGACCAGGCCCTACCCTGCTTAGCTTCCGAGATCGGACGAGATCGGGCGTGTTCAGGGTGGTATGGCCGTAAGCGACAGCAGAGGTGGCCGCCACGGCTCATGTACACAGCAGATGTCTTTGGCCAATGCCTTTCATGAAAAAGCTTACGGCACCTGGTATTCCCAGGCAGTCTCCCATCCAAGTACTGACCAGGCCCTACCCTGCTTAGCTTCCGAGATCGGACGAGATCGGGTGTGTTTTTTTTTTTTTTTTTATCTTTTTATTATAAAAATATTCAAAATAAAACATTTTTTACATCTTCCAACATGATTGTAACATTACATTGCTCACACATAGTTTGTTACATCACTTTTCCTCAAACAAAAAATTAAACATTTACACATCAAATCCATCAAAGCATTCCCATTTTTCCATTAGAAGTTGAAATCCAGTTTATCACTCCCATTTCTTGAGATAAGCCCACTCCCTTTCACAAAATATTTATCAAAGGAAACTCTATCCATATGTTTGTACACCAAAAGAATACTTTTCCTCATAATTGATTCAAAATAAGCCCAGACCTTCAACTTTTTCCCCTCAAAATGAGCCATGTTCCTCCTAAGCCAAACTGCTAACCTGCCATGACTCATAGCATAATTCAGCAGATTCACATTGTACACTTTGCTTTTTTTACATGTTCCGAAAAGTAACAACATTTCCCAATCCTGTGAATCCACTAATTCACTTTTCCAATGTTTTTGTACAAACCTTTTAAGTCTCATTTGAAACACTTTCAGCTCTTTACATTCCACAAACATATGCATTAAACTTTCTGGTTCTAAACAGCAAACATCACATTCTCTTTTTATATTCCTGTTAATCTGATGCAAAACCACTTTGTTGTAGATCCTGTTATGCCTCAATTTAAAGTCTAGATCTTCACATTCAATACTGTTATACTTCACGTTCAGGTTCTGCCATATTACTTTCACATCTATACCTGGAATCAGTTTAGGCCATACATTTTCAGAAGCAGGGGCTTTGATTTATTTTTCTAGAAAAGTTCTATAAATCGTTTTAGCTACAACCATTGCTAAACCTCTCTTGTGTTCACCTTCTCCAAAATCCAGAGCAGGGAATGTAACCAGCATTTTGCCAATACTCTTACTCCGTATCATTTCACTCCAGCATTCTGGTAAGCTGCCTTTAATTCTGTCATATATGCTAATCACAGTTCTTGGCCTGATTTCATCGTTCCATTCCAACAGGCAGTCAACTATTCCTTGATCAGGTAGGAACCCTGGTACATATTCATAAGCCACATCTTTCACCTGTCTTATCCCTGCACCCATAAAAGTCTTCTCATACAAAGTTCTACCATCACACTTGATTTTGTGGTTTAGAAACAAAGGTTGATGCATAATAACATCTATGGTTTTACATTCATAATTCACATGAGGCAGAAATTCACCCCAGGCACTGAATACTTCCTTGTAGAAGTCGGGCACACGTTCATACATTGTTTTTTTCAAAGACATAAGCAAACCATTCTCCCCACATCCGCTACTCTGATTTACATATTCTCTGAAGAAGTGTTTCCATCCATAGTCCACTTCCCCATACAAGTACTTTTTCACAGTTTTTACTCGAATAGCTTTCCTTTTAATATTCAGATCGACCAATTTTAACCCACCTTCCTCACAATTACCTATCAAAGTCTTGCTGGATATTCGAACTCCTCTACCGCTCCATAGAAAATCAGTTATAATACAGTTTATCTCATTTAAAACCCAATCAGGGAGATCAATGGCTCCCAAAATATAATTACATTTTGACAAAATTAGAGCATTTATAACCACCACCTTCCCCTTCAGTTTCAAGAACCTTTGTTTCCAGAAATTCATCACCTGTTTTATTTTATTTAACACCCCAGTCCATGTGAGGTCCCTTGCTTCTTTCTCTTTCACACCCAGATTTACACCTAGTATTTTAATATAGTCCTTTGCTACTCTGAAGGGGATATCACAACCCCGTGTTTCTACTTTCCCAACATACATTATTTCTGATTTATCTATATTGATCTTTGCCCCTGATGCCTTCCCATAAACATCAAGGTGACCCATAATTCTTTTGATACTGTCCATATTTCTGACTGTAAATGATGTGTCATCCGCATATTGTTGGATTACACTTTGACCATTCCCTGGAATTTCCACACATTTAATCCCTATATCACTTTTTATCAGGGTTGCTAAGGGTTCTGTGGAAACACTATACAAAATGGCCGACAGGGGGCAGCCTTGTCTCACTGACCTTTCCAAAGGAAAAGTGTCAGTCAGCACTCCATTACACTTTACACAGCTCTTGGCATTACTATACAGCAGCTGAATCCATTTAATGAGCCTAGGCCCAAAACCATATCTCTCCATTGTTTTGAAAAGGAAGTTATGCTGAACTCTATCAAAAGCTTTATTCAAGTCTATATTTAAGACAATACCACCTTCTCCATCATTATTCATGTGGTGAATCACATCTCGCATGGTGCATATTATGTCTGCTATATCTCTACCTGGCACACTGTATGCCTGTGTAGAAGATATAATGCTACCCATAATCTTTTTAATTCTATTTGCCAAAATCTTTGCAATAATTTTGTAGTCATTATTCAAGACACTGATTGGTCTGTAGTTCTCTAATTTCAGTTTACTTCCCTTGTTCTTATACAAAATTGTGATTACACCAGTCGACATGGATTGTGACACATGCTGTTCTCCCTCCATATGCCTGTAAACCCTTAAAAGTATAGGTGCCAGCACATCTGAGAAAGCTTTATAAAATTCCCCTGTTAGCCCATCTAAGCCTGGGCTCTTGTTAGGCTGAATACAATGTATAGCCTCTTTAACCTCATCAATCAAAATATCCTCGTCACATAGCTGTTTCTCAGATTCACTCATTTTGACAGTCACCTTGTTCAGTACATCCTCAACACAATAGTTGTCATCTTCACTTTTCCGGAATAAGTCCCTGTAAAAAGATTCCACCGTTTCTAGAACACTTACAAAGTCATTGACCTTTTCACCATTTTTATTTTCTAATTCGTGAATATAATTCCTCTTTTGCTTAGTTTTTTCAAGCCCTAGGAAGAAGGAGGTACATTTTTCACCCTCTACAGCATACTGTGCCCTGCTCCTCACAATTGCCCCCATACACTTGTTATTCTCATATTTATCTAACTCAGCTTTGATTTTCAAGTAGTTTTCAACATTGTAATTCACATTATTACCAGCATTTTCAATTTCCGTTGACAGCTTTTCTCTCAGTTCATTTTCCTCTTGTTTCTTTCTGAAATGACTTTGTTTTGCATATCTTATGCTTACAGTCTTAATCTTCTTTTTCAGAGCCTCCCACCATGCACTAGCATTGCTATGCATCATTTGATTATCCATCTCCAATGTAATACATTTTTGAATCACTTCCCTATAGATTTCCTCACTCAGTAAGCTTGAATTTAGACACCATATACCTCCACCTCTCTCTTGTTCATCTTTCAGGGTAATCTTAAAGGATACCATGGCATGGTCACTCAGGCTGGTAAACTTGTACTGTATTTGTTTTATATACTTGGCTATATCCCTCTTAACAACACATAAGTCAATTCTGCTCTGTTTAAGTTCTCCCATCACCACTTGCCTTCTGGAGAACCCTCTTTTGTTGGGATTGTCCTCTCTCCATTTGTCTAATAGGTCATTTTCCTCCATCATCTTTAGAAAAACATTCCTGGATGAATCATATTTATATTTAGCATTTCTCACAGCATCCATTCTACAACATTTCAAATTAAAGTCCCCAACCAAAATGCAATTCCCCACACTTAGGGGCTTTAACTGTCCAAAAAGATCCTTTCGTTCCAGCTCTACATTAGGAGCATATACATTTATTAATTTGAATATTGTGTTCTGGTATTCAAATTCAACCACCAGAACCCTCCCCTTGTTGTCAGACATGATTTGCGTTACATTATCCACCACCCCCTTTTTGATCAGGATAGCAACACCGCAGGACTTCTCACTATAATTGTTGACATATATAAGATCTCTCCACTTTGTTTTTACATTGTCCATTATAGCATCCGTCCAGCATGTTTCTTGCAGGCAGATTATGTCAGAGTTACATGAAAAGAGGACTTGTTCTAACTTCAGTAAGTTCCTCAGACCATTTGCATTAAAGGATGTTATGGAAATCATAAGTAGTATGTAAGAAGAGAACATAAACATGACCCGTTACCTATTTTCTGGCACTTTTCTCATGGGCTCTTCTCCTTTCTTCCATGGCCTTTCTCTTTAGACTATTCCTGGCCTCTGGACTCATGTCCATGTCATCATCTGAGAGCACTGTGTCTGCCTCAGGGGCTTTGGGTGGCACCTGCTGCTTCTCTTGGGCCAGTTCTCTTTTCCTCATCTCCTCGCCCGCTCCAGGTGCAGGACTAGGGGATATCCCCCCCCTTGTCCTAACTCCACCCCGGGCTCTGCCCCCATCCGTTTTAGGGCTCCCGAAAACAAGGCCACTTCTGGGGCTCTCCACACCAGTGGACCCGTCCATGGAGGTACTCACATGGTCACTGGGGGGCGGGGCAGGACCTGCAGAGGGACCCACACCACCCACCCTCTCAATCTTTCCCTCCACAGACAGATCCATCTCCTCCACGACACCATCCATGCTGCTCCCGATGTCAGCAGCATCCCCAGACGCGCGGTGGGCCACAGTGCATCCCTGGCTCGCAAGCGGCTCCTCTCCTTCTCTCGGGGGCGCATGCTGGTGGCCACCTCCACTCTCCACCTCCTCCCTCTCCACTGATGACGTCTCCTCCACTACTTGTCTCTCAGCTGGTGGCACCTCCTCTCTCTCTGCCAAAGGCGTCTCGTCGACCACCTCCGTCTCAGTCGGCGGTGCCGCTTCTGTTATGTCCTCGCCTTCCTCCTCTTCCTCCTCTTCCTCCACCTCCTCCTCCTGCCCTTTATCCTCAGGCTCCGAAAAAAACTCTTCACTCTCCTCTCTGGTGGTGCCACATTGTCTCGCGTAATGTCCTTGCTGACGGCATTTGAAGCATACAAATTCCGGGCAATCAATCATGATGTGCCCAGGCCGAATACACAGCCTACAGACTTTCACTTGCCTGTCATGGATCACTCTGAAGTATTCCGCCCCCTGCAGGGTCTCAAATTTCGTGGAATAAGGCAGAGATATAACCTCTTTAGGGAACCTCACTTTGACAAAGCGGGTGCCCTCTGCAATATCAGTTCCTGGCCACACTCTCCTCTTAATGGGGGAGACAGCAATCACCCCCCATATCATCAGCTTTGTCAGAATTTCATTGTCTGTGATGTAAGCTGGCAGGGCCATGAATGACACCACCAGCTCATTTTTGCTCAGTTCTTTTGAAACAACAATGTTATCCCCAATCTTCAATCCATCCATCAGCTTTTCCTTACCATTTTCATCTTGCATCGTTAGTTCATATTTCTTTGGCGTCTTGAATCTGCATGCAAGCACCGTTCCACACTCCTCCTTCACCTTCTTCAACAACTGCATCATAGTAACTCTTTCTTCTCCCAATATCTCCGCCTCAACAGTCAGCTCTTTTTCATAAGTCCGGCATGGTTGGTCATTGTTTTCATGTCGATCCTCATTGTTCAGTGCCATTTTATCCGTCCAAATAAAACTAAAGCCAAAAAACTTTCCCCCAGACAGCCAAGGCTGTTGGGGGAATACAAAAACAAAGAAGAAAACCAAGAAGAAACTACAAAAAAAAGGGTCAAAAACCTAGGAAATGCTCTTCAAACTTTTCTCTGACTCTCTGTCTCTCCCAGCTGCGTGCGATCAGTCAGGGTGGTATGGCCGTAAGCGACAGCAGAGGTGGCCGGCACGGCTCATGTACACAGCAGACGGCTTTGGCCAATGCCTTTCATGAAAAGGCTTACGGCACCTGGTATTCCCAGGCAGTCTCCCATCCAAGTACTGACCAGGCCCTACCCTGCTTAGCTTCCGAGATCGGACGAGATCGGGCGTGTTCAGGGTGGTATGGCCGTAAGCGACAGCAGAGTAGGCCGGCACGGCTCATGTACACAGCAGATGACAGTACATTCCTTTGACCATAGAAACATGGTTAAAACAATATGCGTCAGCCACATCTCTGTTTATTACAAACAGGCCGTTTCTTTTCCATTCAACAAGGCGGAAGAAAGTGCACCTTTCCCGGCTGCACTGCAATGCCGGGTCGATGCGTGGAGTGAACGGAGCAAGCCCCTTTTTCAACTCCTGAGTCAAAAAATCCGTTTAATATTTAGTCCCCATATAGGGGACATATTAGATATTAAACTGATAAGAACAGATTTTTTTTTTTTTTTTTTTTTTTAAATTCAGTCTTACAACAATTCATTTAGTTCCATAACGTTCTGTAATCCCCTCCCTCCTATCCCGTTTGCATTACAACTTTATTACCATAACATAAATCATGACAGTAGTTCCCAAAAAAATGCCTCACAGTCGAAAACACACCCCTACACCAAACCCAAACCCCCCTTCCACCTCTCCAGAGCGGCATGATGCCCCCATCTCTGCACCTCCCGCTTTATACGACCAACCAGGTCTCCCTCCACCCTCTTAACCACCCCCTCCACTCCCCAGTCTCTATTGCGCTCGACCAGATCCTGCCTGGCCAACCACAAGCCCCTTTTGAAGAGGCTAATAATCAGCCAGAGCAGGAACCTTTCCCCCTTGTTCCTTACTGTGCTCCCCAACCCCCTCTCGACCTTAACCCAGTCCAGCACAAACATTCCATTGACCCTCCTTAATAGCACCCCCGCCCTGTCCCACACCCCCCCTGCAAATGGACAGTCCCACATGACGTGCCTCACAGTCTCCTCGGCCGTGCATACAGCCCGGGGGCATCCAGGAAACCTGGCAATACCATGCCTGTACATCTTGTCCCGCACCGGCAGGCAGCGGTGTAGGACAAGCCAGTTGAAATCCTTGAGCCTGTTGTCTAGGCCCCGCAGCTGGATCCCCAACCACACTGTGGCGGGGATGCCAACCACGGGAGGGTCCTCCACCTCCATCCGTACCTGCGACCAGAGCACTCTGTGCTTCAGGCCGATGGCCGGGTCCAAGGCTACGGGATGAGCCCGCAGCCACCTTGCCGCGTGTTGGTAATGCGACGGCAGTTGCTCCACCCGGGGGGTCTGGTTATCCCAGACCATCAGGCGCCTTGCCGGGTTCGTGAAGAACAGCCGTAGGAAGTAGCCTGATGGATGTACCACCGGAGCGGCCAGTTCCCTAAGCAAAAATGAAACAAAAATGCAGTCCAGTTTCAGCGGGAGGTGTGGCACATCTCTCCCGCCCGTCTCGATATCTGCCAGCATCCGGGCCCTCGCCACGTACTCGTACCGCCCTCCCCAAAGGAAGTCGGAAACGGTCCGGACGAGGGACCTTCGCATACTGGCCGGCAACGGGTACACGTACGCCAAGTACAGGAGAGACGGCAATATGTCTACCTTCAGAACTAGGACCTTCCCAATCAAGGTCAGAGTCCTAGTCTTCCAGAGACCGAGCTTCCTCTGGACTGCCAACAGACGCCTGGTCCAGTTGGCCGTGGCGTTCTGGGCTGCCTCAAAGTCGATCCCCAAGATCCTCAGTGACCCTTCGCAGAGTGACAGCCCCCCTGGTACCTCCGTCCTACTTCTCCACCGCCCAAAGAATTTGACCGAGGACTTGGCGAGATTGAGATCTGCACCAGACGCCCGGCCAAATTCCTGGAAAATCTCCAAAGAACGGGTTAGGCTAGCGTCGTTGTCCAATAGCAGGGTGGTATCATCTGCGTACTGAGACAACTTCACCCTCAGGCCTCCGCTACCTGGTACCAGGAATCCCGACACACCCGTGTCAGCCCTAATGGCTTCCGCTAGGGGCTCCATGTAAAGGACGTAGAGAAGGGGTGACAGCGGACACCCCTGTCTCACCCCTGAGTGCAACCTGAAAAACTCCCCGAGGTGACCATTAACAGAAACAGTGCTCCCCGCTGCTGCATACAAAGTACGCAGCCACCCAACAAAAACCCTACCAAACCCTAGCCTATCCAAAACACGAAAAAGAAAGCCCAAGTGAACCCTATCAAACGCCTTTGCCTGGTCGAGACCAACCACCATTAGTGGCAGGTGCCTGTCTTCCGCCCATGCGATGGCGTCCCTAATGAGGAGGAGATTCCACCTCAAGGAACGCCCCGCCACTCCGCACGTCTGATCCTCGTGGACGACGTAAGGGAGTGCTGTGCCTAGTCGGTCAGCAAGGACCTTTGCTAGTAGTTTATAATCAACACACAGCATGGTCAATGGTCTCCAGTTCTTTAAGTCGGAGGCGTCTCCCTTCTTAAAAAGAAGGGAAATCACCCCCTTGGCCAAAGACCCTCCCATTACTCCAGTGCGGAGCACTTCGGATAACACCTCCAGAACCACCGGACCAAGTATGCCCCAAAACTTGAGGTAGAACTCGGCCGGTAGCCCGTCAATGCCAGGCACCTTCCGCCTTCCCATTCTACGGAGGGCACTCTCGAGCTCTTCGAGTGTGAGCGGTTCCTCCATAGCTTGCGCTATGTCAAGCGGCACCCGCCGGGTTAGGAGATCCAACATCACCTCCCCTCCCCCTACATCTACATCTCTCTCCACGAAAAAGGACTGGTAATGGAGAGTGGCGGCACGCACCATCTCATCCACCCCAGTCACAACTCTACCCTGCTCATCTATGATCCCCGTGTGTACATGTTTGACCTTTCCAGCCCGTACCGAGCTGAAAAAGGCTGCGGAGCACGTCTCGTCCTTCTCCATGAAGTCGTGACGCGTGCGCATCAGGTACCCACGAGCCCTACGTTCATAGACATCCCTAAGCCTCGCTTTGAGGGAGTCACAAGCTCGCTGATCTACAGCGCCACTCTCGTTACCGACAGCGTACTCGAGCTCGAGAAGCCGTTGGAGACGAGACACCTCCCTCCTCGCCTCCCGCGCCTTCCTTCTACCGTACCTAACTGCAAAATCTCTGATCCGCTCCTTGGCTACCTCCCACCAATCCATCACACCCGTACAAAGCGACCTGATCCCTTCCAGGCCACGGAAGAAGTCAACAAAGGTGGCTACGAACTCATCCTGTTCCAGGACACTGGAGTTCAACCTCCAGTATCCCGGACCAAAGACCGGGCCACCAGCCCGGACAAGGAAAAGTACTCCGTCGTGGTCGGAGAAAAAGGTCGGGACAACCCTTCCCGACAACAGGCCCAAGGACTCCAAAACCAGAACGTAGTCCAGTCTCCTGGACACCCCCTGTGAATTGCGCCATGTGGGACCGTCCAGTCGCGGCGTTACTTCCCTCCCCCCATCTACCAACTTGAACAACCTCATCAGTGCCTCCAACTTTTTGACACTTGTGTCCCCCCCACCCCCCAGTTCACAATTAAAATCCCCCCCCACAATTACAACTCTATTTGTGACACAAAAAGGCAACATCTCCTCAAACATTTCCCCCCTCTCAGCCACCCTCTGTGGACCATACACTGCCAACACCCTCATCTTACACCCCCGATATTCTATATCTGCCCCTACTACCCTCCCCTGCCGCACTACTAAAACCTCTTCCACCCTCACCTCCCTACTCCCAAACAATATCCCCACCCCTGAAGAGTGGACCCCACCCACACTCCATACTGCCTCCCCCCACACCCATTCCCTGCTAAATTTGAGCACGTCCCCTCTATCTTTTAAATGTACCTCCTGCAAAAAGCAAATCGTAAGCCTCTGAGCACCCAGGAAGTCAAACACTGCCCTCCTCTTTATGTCATCCCTCAAGCCCCTTACGTTAAAAGTCCCCACATTTAAAGACCCATCCATTGCTTAAAGAGGCACAAATACACAGTTAACATAGTCATCACATATACCAAAGTCACAACATAACCTTTATGGAGTCCCGTCGGGCCCCTTTCCAAATCTGTTCTTCAGCATCCCTTCAATAGGACGGGATGCGTCCCCCCCCTGTGCCATTGGCGAAACAGGGCTGCCGAACATGGCTGCGGGTTTCCGTGCTTCATAGGTCATGGTCCCACTCGCCACAAAGTCCACCTCTTCTTCAGCCCCCACCCCCATCTCTGCGGGCGCTGCCTCTGCCCCCGCCCCCGTAAACTCCTGAGAGCCCGTCTCCGCTCCCGCTTCCTTCTGTGTTTCCTCCACCATTGAAGGGCTTGTGCTTGGGTTTCTACGCCCCCCCTCCTACCCCACATCGTCCCCGCTTTCCCGTATCGGGGACACCGGCTCTGCTAACGAGTCCGACCACCTCGCTGAGGAAGCAAACACCTCAGCTAATACGGCACCCTCTAATGGCTCCCCGTCTCCATCACTCGTCCCCATCTCCTCACTTTCCCCTCCCTCTTCCCCTCCTCCTCCCCCTCCCCGGGAAACCCCCTCCCCGCCCCCTTCCTCCACCCTCCCCCCTCCCTCCACCTCTGTCTGGGACACCACCTTCCCCCCATTGTCCTCCACCCTTACCCTCTTCACACCGTTGCTGTTCCCGAAGGCCGCTTCCGCCTTCCTTGCTCTGGTCGCGGCTTTCCTCCGACGAGCTCCTGTCCCACCCGCAGCAGGTTGGGATTCAAAAGCCGCCGACCACTCCTCTTCTGTCCCTGCCAGAGCAGGCTGCACACTATCCTCACCCTCCGCCACTGCGAGCTCTGGCGCAGGTGCCGGTCCTGGATCTGGTCCTCTCTCGCTCAATGTCCCCGGCTCCCGTGCCGCGTCGGCGTAGGACCTCCTCCTCCTTGGGCACGCCCCCTCCTGATGGCCCGCCCTTCCACATCCGTTGCAAATGTTCTTAAACGGGCAGTTTTCTGTTTCGTGTCCGAAACACTTGCAGTGTCCACACCAGACAAATTCACAAGCGCCGTCCTTGTGCCCGTTCTTTCTGCACTTGCGGCAAAATGGTGGCTGTCTCATGTAGTAGAGGAAGCCCCTATCCGCCCCAATGCTGAAAAATGCCGGGGGGTGGGCCAAGCCATCCAGCCCTCCGGGGTCCGCCCGCAGTAGCACCTGCAGTTGTATTTTCCCCGTCCAAAACCCAACACTGTCCACAATCCTCCTGCATCCACCCAACACTTCACCATAATTTGCAAGGAAAGTTGCAATGTTGTCCCTTGTAACGTAGGGGTTGTACATTTGGATGGTAATGACCCGAAAATTAGGCCTATCCAGGTTTTGAATTTCAAAGTCCGAAAAGGGCTTCTCACCTGCTTTCCTCCTCCAGGTCTCCAGCACGTCGTCAACCACCCCAGCTGTGCTGAAGGTGACATCGAAACTCCTTTCCAGGGCGTTGTTCTGTAGACAGAACACATGTTCCACCTTGAGTTTTAGGTGGGCCAAAATTATGTGCCGTCCAAAAACCTCACGCTGCATCATGGGAGCTGCCTTCTGTAACCATCGGAATCTCAGCGTATTCCGCAGGCCCGCTTTGGGTATTGATGAACTCGCCATGGGAGCCGCTGAAAAAACAAGCAGACGTCTTCCAGAGCTCCCACGCCTTCTTCCACTCTCTGCTGTTGTCACTCACTTTGATTTTCTCAAATGGTTTGCAACACTCTACACGGTCTTAGCAAAAAGGCTGAGAAGCGATAACCCCTAAACTGACTGCTGTGAAGTCCGCTTCCTAGGCTAACGACATTCCCATCCGGTCTGATACCCACTTAGTCATCACCATATACCCACTTGGGCATAACAATGACCTCTGTGACCTCTCTAAGGACCCATTGGTAGATGCTTACCGCACCCTGGAGTATGCAAGCTTGCAGATCTGCTATTTTCATAACATTTCAAAAATGACAAAAGTGGCCCATCTACATGCATGCTTGTAGGTAGCCATTTTCAACAACTTCCGTTGGTCGCAGAGGCTCGGGATTGTCACCGTTGGAGGGCTCGCGCCTGAGGTGGGGGGGTGGAGGTGCATGGGCGTCGGTAGTGGGGGTGGGGTAGGCGTTGTTAAAATGTTTAAAAAGTGGAAAACATGGACACTTTGGAGAAGCACAAGGGGGCGCTTCTGTGCAGCAGGCCCTCGGCCGCGTCCCGCCCACATTGGGGGCGTGGTTTGAGGGTGTGGGTGTGGCCTATCAGAGCGTAGAACAACTCTGGTCTCTCTTCATGACGGATACAAAACTATATGTTGTGTTTGGCCCCACCTCCGGAAGGGGTTTATCAATATTGTCTGGGCCATTGTCACTTGCTCCCCGAGTGGGAATCGATCTCACAGCCCTCTGCATTGGAGTCAGTTGCATTGACCACTAGGCCGTTGCCCACCCACCACCTTGAACAGATCAGGATACCATATAAAGGGATATTAGGTGGGTTCAAATAGAGCTTGAAAGTTTAAACAGTACTGGTTGGGATCCTGTTTAAAAGCACCATCGTCCCAGAGGTGGATTCGAACCACCGACCTCTTAGTTTACAGCCAAGCGCACTAGTCCAAACAGGCTGTTGAGAGTTGATGCAAAAGTGTGTGTATTGAAAATGGATTTGGAGTCCCAGGGGCGCGGCCGCTGTGTGCCCGTAGCTAACGGTGAAGATTCCAGGGGGGTGCTTAAGAGTGGGTACCCGGGTTCGGATGGAGAGCCGGGTTGTGGGTTTAGCTGGCTCCGGGCCTGGCACCCCGGTGGGGGCCCAAGGCTCCCTGGGTCCGCGTGGAGAGCCGGGCAAAACGGCTTTCTGCTGTCCACACTTTGAAGATTTTACACTCGTACCCCGGAAGTCACGTTAGAGGCTGGCCCATGCCACCCCCCTCCCCCGTGGGTTACCCGGGTTCGGGTGGAGAGCCGGGTTCCCACCTTAGCCGAGTTCTGAGTGGGCACCCCGGCAGGGTGACAAGGCTCCCAGGGGCCGCGTGGAGAGCCGGGCAAAACGCCACATTTGTGTGTCTTTCACGCTTTTCCACGCTTTGAAGATTTTTCACTTGCACCCCGGAATTCATGTACTCCTTCCGTCCCCCTCCCCCTCAGGCAGCACCCCCGCCCACATTGGGGGCGGGGGTGGTTGGACAATGTGGGTGTGGCCGATCGGCCGATCGGCTCGGGGCTGTGGTTTAAAGCTACGGCCGTTGCTTGTCGCCTTGGGGGGTGTGGTTTAAGGCTGTGGTCTTGGCCTATCGGCTGGGGGGGTTGTTTAGGATGTGGGCGTGGTCTGTCGGCTTGGGAGGGTGTGGTTTAAAGCTCTGGGTGTGGCCTATCACGTCAGGGCTATGGTTCAAAGCTGTGGGCGTGGGCTGACAGCTCGGGGGGCATGTTGTGTGGCCGGATGGATTGGGGGTGCGGTTTAATGATGTGGGTGTGGCCTATACGCTTTGGGGGGGGGGGCAACAAGTTAGTGCTGCACATGATCTAGTGTTTTGTCATTCAGTCTGCCGACATGAAAACGCTTACGGCACCTGGTATTCCCAGGCAGTCTCCCATCCAAGTACTGACCAGGCCCTACCCTGCTTGGCTTCCGAGATCGGACGAGATCGGGCGTGTTCAGGGTGGTATGGCCGTAAGCGACAGCAGAGGAGGCCGGCACGGCTCATGTACACAGCAGATGGCTTTGGCCAATGCCTTTCGTGAAAAAGCTTACGGCACCCGGTATTCCCAGGCAGTCTCCCATCCAAGTACTGACCAGGCCCTACCCTGCTTAGCTTCCGAGATCGGACGAGATCGGGCGTGTTCAGGGTGGTATGGCCGTAAGCGACAGCAGAGTTGGCCGGCACGGCTCATGTACACAGCAGATGACAGTACATTTCTTTGACCATAGAAACATGGTTAAAACAATATGCGTCAGCCACATCTCTGTTTATTACAAACAGGCCGTTTCTTTTCCATTCAACAAGGCGGAAGAAAGTGCACCGTTCCCGGCGGCACTGCAATGCCGGGTCGATGCGTGGAGTGAACGGAGCAAGCCCCTTTTTCAACTCCTGAGTCAAAAAATCCGTTTAATATTTAGTCCCCATATAGGGGACATATCAGATATTAAACTGATAAGAACAGATTTATTTTTATTTTTTTTTATTGTGTGAACAAGTCAGCCTCAATGGCTTCCATACATCCTAATCAACAATCAGCCTCAGCGGCTTCCATAAAGTCAAACACAAAAACAAACAACAAATGCCTCAATTTACCTCAAAACAAAAACATTCCATCATTCAAAGTCTATATAAACAAACTGTGAATGTCCTCTATCCTGGAGGTTCTCCTTCCTCTTCCTGTTCCGCCCTAGTGGGCAACGTTCCATTGTTGTTAACCGGTGACGCTGGGCCGAACATGCCCCTGGGCTGGCCCGAGTCGAAACTCAAGGCCATCACCTCCTCCATCCCGCCAGAAGCCATCACCTCCCTGCTTTCTGGGGTATCCATGTCCTCCTCCGCCTCTCCTTTTGTCCTCACCTTCTTTCCAGAAGACGTTGACAGGGCTCCAGCCCCCTTAGACGCCAGGACACCCGTCCCCGCCCCTTCCTCCTGTCCACCGTCCACTGCAGGGGCCTTTGGCGAGGCCTCCTCTGCAGCTCTTTTCTTTCGGCCCTTCGGACCCATCGGGCCCCCCCCCCCGGCCGGAGAGGAGGTCCCAACTCCCCCAAGCCCACCAACACCTGCCCCACCCCTCACAGGGCAGTCCTTTAGCAGGTGGGCCGTAGACCCGCAGGCGTGGCAGGCCTTGGGGGCCGATCCGCCCGTGCATGTGCCCGCTCTGTGCCCACCCTCCCTGCACTTCCCGCAAAACGGGGGCTGCCGCTGGTACTGCAGGTAGCCCCTAGCTGTTCCAATTGCAAAGAATGCAGGGGGATGGGTCAGACCATCATACCCCGCTGGGTCCTCACGCAAATGCATGTTCAATGCCCACTTCGCCGTCCAAAACCCTGTTTCATCCAAAATCTTCTTGGCTGAGGTCTCATCCACCTCTCCAAAACCCCGCAAAAAATCAAAAATCTTCTCCTTCGTAACATGAGGGTCGTACATGTGCACAGTCACGTTTTTACAACTGATGGCGAACAACGGCACCACCTGCACCCCTGTACGTCTCTTCCCTGTATCTCTCTTCAACGCTCTCATTACTTTTTCTAGCCTACGCGTAATGGTAGGTATACCTTCATGAAATGTCACATCATACCCCTTCTCCTTTTTGTTTTCCTGAAAGCAGAGCACTTCCTCCACCTTGAAACCAAAATATCCAATCAGATAGTCCTTCCCAAAAGCGATCCTGTCCACCACCGGCCACTCCTTCTCGGGCCACTTGAAGCGGAACGAGTTTCTCGGTCCATATTTATAGTCCATATCCATACCTCTTCTTCCAATTCAATCCACCTTTCCGTTACATCCAACCCCTCAGACTCTTGATCTTACCCAAAAGGCCGAGAAGCGATAACCCCTAAACTGACTGCTGTGAAGTCCGCTTCCTAGGCTAACGACATTCCCATCCGGTCTGATACCCACTTAGTCATCACCATATACCCACTTGGGCATAACAATGACCTCTGTGACCTCTCTAAGGACCCATTGGTAGATGCTTACCGCACCCTGGAGTATGCAAGCTTGCAGATCTGCTATTTTCATAACATTTCAAAAATGACAAAAGTGGCCCATCTACACGCATGCTTGTAGGTAGCCATTTTCAACAACTTCCGTTGGTCGCAGAGGCTCGGGATTGTCACCGTTGGAGGGCTCGCGCCTGAGGTGGGGGGGTGGAGGTGCATGGGCGTCGGTAGTGGGGGTGGGGTAGGCGTTGTTAAAATGTTTAAAAAGTGGAAAACATGGACACTTTGGAGAAGCACAGGGGGGCGCTTCTGTGCAGCGGGCCCTCGGCCGCGTCCCGCCCACATTGGGGGCGTGGTTTGAGGGTGTGGGTGTGTCATAGAAATTTAGACTGCAAACATATAATAATACCCCTTTATTGCACTCTGATGTTATCTTATCTGTGACACCCCTGTGGTGCTGGTTGGTTACTTTGTTACTGTCCCAAAATTCCTTTGGGCTATGTTGGGGGATGTCTCTTGTGGGAGTGGAGACTATAAAGGCTGTGGCCTTATGTTTACTCAGAGAGTCAGACTGGGGTCTTCCGATGCATTGAATTGGTCATGTAAGTTCCTGACTCCTTACTCGAGTAAAATCCTAATACTTCCAAACTATGAATCCTTGTGTTGCCTCATTATTATGTCTTCCTGAGCATGTGTCCCACAGATTGCCATAACATTTTGGAGGTTTCCTACCGAGATGGTGTGCTAAATGCTGGACTTGGCGGTCGTCGGCTTGGTGAGTAAGTTCATTCTTTCGGGCTGGGCCGACGACGTGCGCAAGTGAGTATATGGGTGTCTGTTTGGATGTTCAGAAAATGAGGTATTGCTTTTATTCGGGGTTTTAAGGTATTAGTGATGAAATTTGGTTGTGATCACGATAGGCATTTTTTGATGGCCTATTTAAAAGAGGGAAACGGAAGTTTTGCCTTTCATGTGCATGCCATGAGAGACGGAGGAACAGTGTTTGGTTGGTTGAATGACTCAAGATGGTTAGACAAGGAGGTCTGACAAATGGTACCAGTGTACGTTGGGAAAAAAGAATAGTCTATTCAATAAATCACTCATTACGTTGCCTGCTGTCTAAAGAGGGGGAGAGATCCTGCCTTAGGGTATCCTTGTTGTTTTATGAAGCAACACAAATTGGCTAGCCAGAGTGTGTGTGTGTGTGTGTATTGTCCTAAGTCCTAAGTGTATGTCTGTGAGTGTTAAATGTATGGCCAAAAAAAAAGGGAGACAAGTTGTCTTGCCTAAACTTCGTAGCTACTGAGAAGGGGGGTTGATCCTCGCCTTATACTAGGGTACCTTTGCTAACAGAAGCATAAAACAATTGTGAAGCGCTATGTATGGATATATCATTTGAAAATGAATGTGAATGGTCTGTCACGAAAACTGATTGAGTGTAGAATGGAGTGTTCTGCCTGTATGTGAGTGTGTGAGAGAGAGGCAGACAGTGTGAGACAGAAAAGAAGTGTGAGAGGAAATTGTGAAAAAGGGATGTTAAATAGTTAACAGCCTAGAATGAAAATGAAGATATGAGAATTGATATAGAGATATATTAAGGTAAAGTAATACGTTTTAAATCATATGATGTCATATGATTCTCGAGACGAGAAAATGGAAATAGTTCCAAATAGGGATAAAAATAAGGAAGTGAATACAGTATGTGTATGGAGTACATATGTCTCAATGTATACTGTTTGAAAGCGTGAGTGTACACATGTGTATGAGTGAAAATGCTCAAACTTGTGAAGAACATTTTTAGGGCCTGGAGAAGATATTTAGGTGCATTATGTACAGTTTCTGTGTCGAAATGTGGGCTAGAGTAGTCAAGGTGAAAATGGTAGTCAAAATAGTTTTAGTCTATTACCTCACTCAGTTATTCTGAGTGTGGGGCTAATAGTAGCCTTGATGAAAGAGTAGCATCGATGACTGGTTTACTAGTTATCACTTCATTTTGATCAAGTGACTGTCTAATATAGACTTATTTATCCTTAACATGGCATGGTAGCTAGCCCCTGAGGGCTGTACGGTTCCCTTCAAGGGGAGTTGTCGTGAAATTTAAAATGTAGAAAGAATTTAATCTAAATTCCCCAGGCAGGCCATGCCCTGATTGATATTAAAAGTTAGTTTAAGTGTTTAAAATTAAGTGGCTCTTTAGTTCCTAGAGAAGTGAGCCTTGCTAAGCCATGCACCATACAGTATAGGAGGCTATCGCCTGTTTTCTGTAATATACGCAGCTTGATGTATAAGTATGCCCCTGGATATTCATGTTGTAAATCGCTCTGAATTAAGAGCGTCTGCTCAATAGTAAATTGGACAGTGTGACAGTTAGTGGAGTGAGATTGAGATAAAGATTACTTGAGACTGAAAGAAAGTTTTTTTTAAATGACAGATCTACTGCGTGCGCGCAAACCTAGTTATTATAAGCATGTTGTTTAAAATATAGTCTGATTAGTAGTGAGAAGGTAGGAATAGTGTTGATTAAAGAGCCCTAAGCTAGCTAAAACCAGCTGTGTTTGTTAAACTATTCTTAACCCTTGGTTATCAGTTTAGCCGGGGGGTGGGTCAAGCTGTTTTGTGAGATAATTACCCCCCTGTTGTAATGAGTTTTATTACAGGCAGGAGAGGAGAAAAGTGAACCACAGCATGTGGCAGGATTTAAGAAAGAAAAGACAGGAAAGCCCATTCGGCTTGAGATAGATAGACATTGACCAAGCCATTAGTAAATTGTAAATTAGGTATTTGGTTTTTAATAAGGGAACATCTGTAAGTATGTGTTCCCTAATGAGAATGTAAAGGGTTACTTCCCAAGATAGTTACGTTTTGTAACTGTCATTTGTAAAGGTCTACAGATTATCAGCTCCAAGCAACCATTTGTTGAGTTTGCACCCCTGTGGTTTATTGAAGGAGATTGACTTGGCTAAGCCCACGGCCAACACCTAGAAGGCAAAAGTTAGTTTTGTGGTATCTGAGCCAGAGACCTGATCATGTACTGTACTGTATGTCTTAAAGTGCATGACAAGTGCACAAAAAAGATATCTGCCTGATACAAGTGATTGCATTTATCGAGGATAACATGTTAGCCTTTAAGAACCTTCTTTAGGCCTAACACAGGCTAACAAGCAGTCACTGTTTGGCAAATAGGAATAGTGTGACGATGTTCGATTTGGTGACATCTTTTGCGAGGATCTGAGAACCCGGTTTGTGTTTGGGTTGTAATCTACAGTATGTCTTAAAGTGTAATATACAGATTTGTAATTTTAGGCCTATGACTTAAAGTATATACAGATTTGTAATTTTGAAAGTCCAAATAAGGCATAAAATAAAATGAGTATGCCCACATGCTGATAGCTTGTGACGGCGATTGATAACCCAAAAGTTAAATATGGAATAGAATATAGCAGCTATAATTGCAAACTTTAGTGTACAGTGGATTGCAATATTATGCAAAAATAAATGTACGGCTGTCGACAACACCTCATCCTGTTCCGTTCCATGTACGGGCCAAACTACTGGTTTTGTTTTTTCCAGTATGAGGGTGCAACTCTGTGTCAGGGTTGAGATGAGAACGAACTGAACATTGGGAACTGAGCATGGACATTGATGCACTGACATTGAGATGGAACATTATGGCACACAGTGATGGGGGATCACTGGACAATGATACGATCGGAATCTGAAGGAAGCAAAGATTCTTGAATCGGAATCCCGACATGAAGGAGTACGCGTTGGTGACAACTGAATGCGGAAAAAGCTGTGCTATTTTTGTGGCTCTGCAGTATGGTGGAGGGGTGAGGTGAAGCTGACAGGTGTACATTGGGATCGAATGATAGTGAGTAGCTACAGAGTTGCATTTGTTCCACTTATGGCTGCTATAAAACAAAAATAGGTTGTATTTACTAAAATATAGTAGTGATAAATACTGTGATCTCACTGACAACTGGCAAACTCTTAAAAACAGAGTTTGACTTTTTTGTGTCCCATGCAGGCCGTAAAATTATCTTATCAGTAAACAAAGGGATTTCCAGCTGTTTCAGGGCACTTATCTAAGTTCCTGTGACATGGTCAATAAAACCCCCTTCTGGGAATAGACGTTTAAGTGCTGCCAAGAGGCTTCATTCGGCTAAAATTCAGACCAAGGTATAGTGAAAGTACAAGTTAATTTAGTTAATTAGTGGTGCCGGAGTTATGAGTAGTTTTAGCAAAAAGGTCTATTGATTACATGGCTGTTATTGATGTATTGGCTGTATGAGTTAAATTTAAGACATACTGTACTGATGTAACCTGTTTACATGATCAGATTGTGATCAAGCTTTAGGAGTAGCCTATTGTCAAGGAATTTGGGTTGACCTGGTTGAACCTTCCAAGAAGCCCAGGGCAGCTGTGTTTCTTATCTCTATGATGGTAGGCCAGCTGTGTTTTGATTAGCCTGGGGAGGGTGATGCTATGGCACAACAAAAAACCCCTTGTCCTTCTGTACACAGAAGTTTAGTGCAGAGCAAAGAGGAGATCTCATTAGCCGTATGGCTGAATGAAAAGGCATACTATGATCAGCTGCTCAGGGCAGATACTACAATACTAAATAAATTAGTGGAGTTCAATAGTATAGTACTAGATAAGTGAGATAGATCATTGAATCACTTCAGCATGTGTGTGCAGTAATTACGCTCACTCAAATAAGAAGGACAGTTAAGATAGAATAATTCTTAAAGAATGTCCTGAAGGTCATGATCAAGGTAAAATCTTAGAGGTTGAAATGGTGTAAAATCAGTCAATCTCTACATTATATTGGTTAGAGAATTACTTAGGATGCAAGTACAGTATACTGCAGGCATAGTTTTGTTAAATAACAATTGATTTGAGTAGTATTTATAATGATGCATGACAGTTTGGTTGACGCTATATTGTGCTATACTCTTGTCTTCAAGACCGGTAAATTTGAATTGATAAATTGAATGTGTGTCACAGATGAGATGAGATGAGATTCAACGGATTGTCAGTGTACAGTACAAGCAAAGTACAGCGGAAAGTATTTTCGCATCTCACCAATAGTGCGAACATATCAGTAGAAGGATACATTAATAAGTAGGCTACAGTAGTAAGAGCAGGTATGAGCTGAATAAGGATTTGGGCAGGAAGAGAAGAACCCATTGACAAAATAGGTCATATTGTGATCTATTTTTTGGACACCCCAAGGTGGAGTATCATATGAGAAATAGAAGTATATGGTGTATTTGAAATAGGACAAGGTATGTGTTTCACTGTAAACATTATTCATATACGTGTGATAAAAGGGGTTTGTTTCGAGGGACGCCTTGAAACAAACAAAAGTATGTAAGAGTGTACTAAAATTGTTATGTTTCCTGTATGAATATTCTGATCCAAGTTTTCTTAGGTTCATGGTGGAGCGATCCAGATTTGCATGGTGTTACTAACGAAATTGACTAATCCCTGACGGAAATTGAAATTGTGCATGTGTGCATGTGCGCCGAATATCTTGCTGTGTTTGCAGAAGTCATTGGATTTGGAAGTCAAAATCTGTGAGTATTACGTGGGTAAGTTATGCAACAACTTGATGTTTCCTGGTGGAATAATTGAGCATAGGAGGATGTTCTAAATCATGTTCTGTTGCAGTTATGCGATTAGTTCTGAACAACGGTATTGTTTGATGATGCCATACTAAAGAGACATATAAGAATGTGTTCAGAGATAAGATATCTACGCAATAGATAGTTGCACAAACACACATATGCTTACTGAGAGTTAGAGTTGTACGTTAGAGCTGAGCATAGCTGCCTGGTTGAGTCAGAAAGAGCATTGAGAAGTGGTGGACTAGCAGTAAATGAAATTCGATAATACATGTTTATTGCTGCTGTAGCTACGTAGTATTGAGTCCACCATCAACATTCAAATTAGTAGTAATGTGACTGTATCTGAGCTGGAGATGACATAGCGAAGGAAATGTGATCCAGGTAGAGTAGGGCTTTTCAATGGTGTTGTAGTTTTTTCTTTCAGCTCCATAATAATGAGAAGAGTCGTGTTGGAATAACATGACGAATGATGAAGTGGATCTGATGACATGGCTAAGTATCGTTTGGGGATGATATGGAATATGTATTAATGAGAAGTTGTCAACTAAGTCAACTAACTAAGGTCCACTTAGATGCGGAGTCGGGTTGAATGAATGATAGTATGTATAGACTAGTTTATGAATGAATAGTTAATTCCGTGTTTAAAAGACAGTTGTGTTACATGATAACTGAGAAGGTGTAGGCTGAAGCCAAAGCTTGCTTGTTATGCCTACTCTTGTACCTGTAGTTTTTGGAAATCCTAGTATGAATACGGTTGGTTAATACATGTTAAATTCCAGATCCAGCTTAGGCATTGCCAAGATGGACCAATAGAAGAGTTATTTTTCTGTGACTGCTCCTGCGGAACAGAACCCATGGTTAGAAAGGCCGGGCCCATCTCAAGGGAAATGCCTGTTAACTTATGCCCGGCTCCGTTTAGATTGGTTAATGACATATATTTTGTTTGTAAATTGTTGGGTTACTCACACTGGTTTTCTTTTATTTTTCAGATATATGATGATGTACGCTGATGTCCCTATGGGGGATCAAGTGCTGTTAGCACTCTGGACTCTGAATCCTGCGATCATGTGCTCGGGAGCCGTTTCTGAATGATGTTGCATCACCTGTGCGGTGACAATTTCTGGTCTTTTGGAAGGCTGTGACGTGTGCAGTTCTGTCAAATGGCCGATCTGCAAGCTCACGACATGTCTGGGGCTTGTGGATGTAATGCACATTGGTGCTTTGAGCTCTGTGAAAGAGCTACTTCCGGTTTGGATTGCTCTGTGCGGTGTGGACCACATGGCACCTGCAGTACACTGTCTGTGATGTGTGCAAAGTGGACAGTTCTGAACGGACATTTTCTGGTGCTGAGATGGTTTTTGGTCTGAGGGGAGATGTTTTTTGGTCTGAGGGCTACGACGTTTTGCTGTATGTTTAATTTGGCTTTGCCTTGTTTTGTTTGTTTTGTTTGAAACTATTGTACCACTGTGTATCGTAGGCCTTGTGTGCGGTCGCTCTATGATGAGGGCCATGTAGGAATTTTCCCTGTTTGTCTAACCCATTGGGTTCCAGGTTTTTTGCCTACATCTGCGATGTACTGATAAGTGGTGTTTAGGGGTTTTTAAATGTTTAAAAGTGGGGTAATGTCATAGAAATTTAGACTGCAAACATATAATAATACCCCTTTATTGCACTCTGATGTTATCTTATCTGTGACACCCCTGTGGTGCTGGTTGGTTACTTTGTTACTGTCCCAAAATTCCTTTGGGCTATGTTGGGGGATGTCTCTTGTGGGAGTGGAGACTATAAAGGCTGTGGCCTTATGTTTACTCAGAGAGTCAGACTGGGGTCTTCCGATGCATTGAATTGGTCATGTAAGTTCCTGACTCCTTACTCGAGTAAAATCCTAATACTTCCAAACTATGAATCCTTGTGTTGCCTCATTATTATGTCTTCCTGAGCATGTGTCCCACAGATTGCCATAACAGGTGTGGCCTATCAGAGCGTAGAACAACTCTGGTCTCTCTTCATGACGGATACAAAACTATATGTTGTGTTTGGCCCCACCTCCGGTAGGGGTTTATCAATTGTCTGGGCCATTGTCACTTGCTCCCCGAGTGGGAATCGATCTCACGGCCCTCTGCATTGGAGTCAGTTGCATTGACCACTAGGCCGTTGCCCACCCACCACCTTGAACAGATCAGGATACCATATAAAGGGATATTAGGTGGGTTCAAATAGAGCTTGAAAGTTTAAACAGTACTGGTTGGGATCCTGTTTAAAAGCACCATCGTCCCAGGGGTGGATTCGAACCACCGACCTCTTAGTTTACAGCCAAGCGCACTAGTCCACTGGGCCAAACAGGCTGTTGAGAGTTGATGCAAAAGTGTGTGTATTGAAAATGGATTTGGAGTCCCAGGGGCGCGGCCGCTGTGCGCCCGTAGCTAACGGTGAAGATTCCAGGGGGGTGCTTAAGAGTGGGTACCCGGGTTCGGATGGAGAGCCGGGTTGTGGGTTTAGCTGGCTCCGGGCCTGGCACCCCGGTGGGGGCCCAAGGCTCCCTGGGTCCGCGTGGAGAGCCGGGCAAAACGGCTTTCTGCTGTCCACACTTTGAAGATTTTACACTCGTACCCCGGAAGTCACGTTAGAGGCTGGCCCATGCCACCCCCCTCCCCCGTGGGTTACCCGGGTTCGGGTGGAGAGCCGGGTTCCCACCTTATCCGAGTTCTGAGTGGGCACCCCGGCAGGGTGACAAGGCTCCCAGGGGCCGCGTGGAGAGCCGGGCA
>NC_136809.1:58350243-58357743 GCF_951216825.1 Electrona antarctica
CCAGCATCCGGGCCCTCGCCACGTACTCGTACCGCCCTCCCCAAAGGAAGTCGAAAACGGTCCGGACGAGGGACCTTCGCATACTGGCCGGCAACGGGTACACGTACGCCAAGTACAGGAGAGACGGCAATATGTCTACCTTCAGAACTAGGACCTTCCCAATCAAGGTCAGAGTCCTAGTCTTCCAGAGACCGAGCTTCCTCTGGACTGCCAACAGACGCCTGGTCCAGTTGGCCGTGGCGTTCTGGGCTGCCTCAAAGTCGATCCCCAAGATCCTCAGTGACCCTTCGCAGAGTGACAGCCCCCCTGGTACCTCCGTCCTACTTCTCCACCGCCCAAAGAATTTGACCGAGGACTTGGCGAGATTGAGATCTGCACCAGACGCCCGGCCAAATTCCTGGAAAATCTCCAAAGAACGGGTTAGGCTAGCGTCGTTGTCCAATAGCAGGGTGGTATCATCTGCGTACTGAGACAACTTCACCCTCAGGCCTCCGCTACCTGGTACCAGGAATCCCGACACACCCGTGTCAGCCCTAATGGCTTCCGCTAGGGGCTCCATGTAAAGGACGTAGAGAAGGGGTGACAGCGGACACCCCTGTCTCACCCCTGAGTGCAACCTGAAAAACTCCCCGAGGTGACCATTAACAGAAACAGTGCTCCCCGCTGCTGCATACAAAGTACGCAGCCACCCAACAAAAACCCTACCAAACCCTAGCCTATCCAAAACACGAAAAAGAAAGCCCAAGTGAACCCTATCAAACGCCTTTGCCTGGTCGAGACCAACCACCATTAGTGGCAGGTGCCTGTCTTCCGCCCATGCGATGGCGTCCCTAATGAGGAGGAGATTCCACCTCAAGGAACGCCCCGCCACGCCGCACGTCTGATCCTCGTGGACGACGTAAGGGAGTGCTGTGCCTAGTCGGTCAGCAAGGACCTTTGCTAGTAGTTTATAATCAACACACAGCATGGTCAATGGTCTCCAGTTCTTTAAGTCGGAGGCGTCTCCCTTCTTAAAAAGAAGGGAAATCACCCCCTTGGCCAAAGACCCTCCCATTACTCCAGTGCGGAGCACTTCGGATAACACCTCCAGAACCACCGGACCAAGTATGCCCCAAAACTTGAGGTAGAACTCGGCCGGTAGCCCGTCAATGCCAGGCACCTTCCGCCTTCCCATTCTACGGAGGGCACTCTCGAGCTCTTCGAGTGTGAGCGGTTCCTCCATAGCTTGCGCTATGTCAAGCGGCACCCGCCGGGTTAGGAGATCCAACATCACCTCCCCTCCCCCTACATCTACATCTCTCTCCACGAAAAAGGACTGGTAATGGAGAGTGGCGGCACGCACCATCTCATCCACCCCAGTCACAACTCTACCCTGCTCATCTATGATCCCCGTGTGTACATGTTTGACCTTTCCAGCCCGTACCGAGCTGAAAAAGGCTGCGGAGCACGTCTCGTCCTTCTCCATGAAGTCGTGACGCGTGCGCATCAGGTACCCACGAGCCCTACGTTCATAGACATCCCTAAGCCTCGCTTTGAGGGAGTCACAAGCTCGCTGATCTACAGCGCCACTCTCGTTACCGACAGCGTACTCGAGCTCGAGAAGCCGTTGGAGACGAGACACCTCCCTCCTCGCCTCCCGCGCCTTCCTTCTACCGTACCTAACTGCAAAATCTCTGATCCGCTCCTTGGCTACCTCCCACCAATCCATCACACCCGTACAAAGCGACCTGATCCCTTCCAGGCCACGGAAGAAGTCAACAAAGGTGGCTACGAACTCATCCTGTTCCAGGACACTGGAGTTCAACCTCCAGTATCCCGGACCAAAGACCGGGCCACCAGCCCGGACAAGGAAAAGTACTCAGTCGTGGTCGGAGAAAAAGGTCGGGACAACCCTTCCCGACAACAGGCCCAAGGACTCCAAAACCAGAACGTAGTCCAGTCTCCTGGACACCCCCTGTGAATTGCGCCATGTGGGACCGTCCAGTCGCGGCGTTACTTCCCTCCCCCCATCTACCAACTTGAACAACCTCATCAGTGCCTCCAACTTTTTGACACTTGTGTCCCCCCCACCCCCCAGTTCACAATTAAAATCCCCCCCCACAATTACAACTCTATTTGTGACACAAAAAGGCAACATCTCCTCAAACATTTCCCCCCTCTCAGCCACCCTCTGTGGACCATACACTGCCAACACCCTCATCTTACACCCCCGATATTCTATATCTGCCCCTACTACCCTCCCCTGCCGCACTACTAAAACCTCTTCCACCCTCACCTCCCTACTCCCAAACAATATCCCCACCCCTGAAGAGTGGACCCCACCCACACTCCATACTGCCTCCCCCCACACCCATTCCCTGCTAAATTTGAGCACGTCCCCTCTATCTTTTAAATGTACCTCCTGCAAAAAGCAAATCGTAAGCCTCTGAGCACCCAGGAAGTCAAACACTGCCCTCCTCTTTATGTCATCCCTCAAGCCCCTTACGTTAAAAGTCCCCACATTTAAAGACCCATCCATTGCTTAAAGAGGCACAAATACACAGTTAACATAGTCATCACATATACCAAAGTCACAACATAACCTTTATGGAGTCCCGTCGGGCCCCTTTCCAAATCTGTTCTTCAGCATCCCTTCAATAGGACGGGATGCGTCCCCCCCCTGTGCCATTGGCGAAACAGGGCTGCCGAACATGGCTGCGGGTTTCCGTGCTTCATAGGTCATGGTCCCACTCGCCACAAAGTCCACCTCTTCTTCAGCCCCCACCCCCATCTCTGCGGGCGCTGCCTCTGCCCCCGCCCCCGTAAACTCCTGAGAGCCCGTCTCCGCTCCCGCTTCCTTCTGTGTTTCCTCCACCATTGAAGGGCTTGTGCTTGGGTTTCTACGCCCCCCCTCCTACCCCACATCGTCCCCGCTTTCCCGTATCGGGGACACCGGCTCTGCTAACGAGTCCGACCACCTCGCTGAGGAAGCAAACACCTCAGCTAATACGGCACCCTCTAATGGCTCCCCGTCTCCATCACTCGTCCCCATCTCCTCACTTTCCCCTCCCTCTTCCCCTCCTCCTCCCCCTCCCCGGGAAACCCCCTCCCCGCCCCCTTCCTCCACCCTCCCCCCTCCCTCCACCTCTGTCTGGGACACCACCTTCCCCCCATTGTCCTCCACCCTTACCCTCTTCACACCGTTGCTGTTCCCGAAGGCCGCTTCCGCCTTCCTTGCTCTGGTCGCGGCTTTCCTCCGACGAGCTCCTGTCCCACCCGCAGCAGGTTGGGATTCAAAAGCCGCCGACCACTCCTCTTCTGTCCCTGCCAGAGCAGGCTGCACACTATCCTCACCCTCCGCCACTGCGAGCTCTGGCGCAGGTGCCGGTCCTGGATCTGGTCCTCTCTCGCTCAATGTCCCCGGCTCCCGTGCCGCGTCGGCGTAGGACCTCCTCCTCCTTGGGCACGCCCCCTCCTGATGGCCCGCCCTTCCACATCCGTTGCAAATGTTCTTAAACGGGCAGTTTTCTGTTTCGTGTCCGAAACACTTGCAGTGTCCACACCAGACAAATTCACAAGCGCCGTCCTTGTGCCCGTTCTTTCTGCACTTGCGGCAAAATGGTGGCTGTCTCATGTAGTAGAGGAAGCCCCTATCCGCCCCAATGCTGAAAAATGCCGGGGGGTGGGCCAAGCCATCCAGCCCTCCGGGGTCCGCCCGCAGTAGCACCTGCAGTTGTATTTTCCCCGTCCAAAACCCAACACTGTCCACAATCCTCCTGCATCCACCCAACACTTCACCATAATTTGCAAGGAAAGTTGCAATGTTGTCCCTTGTAACGTAGGGGTTGTACATTTGGATGGTAATGACCCGAAAATTAGGCCTATCCAGGTTTTGAATTTCAAAGTCCGAAAAGGGCTTCTCACCTGCTTTCCTCCTCCAGGTCTCCAGCACGTCGTCAACCACCCCAGCTGTGCTGAAGGTGACATCGAAACTCCTTTCCAGGGCGTTGTTCTGTAGACAGAACACATGTTCCACCTTGAGTTTTAGGTGGGCCAAAATTATGTGCCGTCCAAAAACCTCACGCTGCATCATGGGAGCTGCCTTCTGTAACCATCGGAATCTCAGCGTATTCCGCAGGCCCGCTTTGGGTATTGATGAACTCGCCATGGGAGCCGCTGAAAAAACAAGCAGACGTCTTCCAGAGCTCCCACGCCTTCTTCCACTCTCTGCTGTTGTCACTCACTTTGATTTTCTCAAATGGTTTGCAACACTCTACACGGTCTTAGCAAAAAGGCCGAGAAGCGATAACCCCTAAACTGACTGCTGTGAAGTCCGCTTCCTAGGCTAACGACATTCCCATCCGGTCTGATACCCACTTAGTCATCACCATATACCCACTTGGGCATAACAATGACCTCTGTGACCTCTGTAAGGACCTATTGGTAGATGCTTACCGCACCCTGGAGTATGCAAGCTTGCAGATCTGCTATTTTCATAACATTTCAAAAATGACAAAAGTGGCCCATCTACATGCATGCTTGTAGGTAGCCATTTTCAACAACTTCCGTTGGTCGCAGAGGCTCGGGATTGTCACCGTTGGAGGGCTCGCGCCTGAGGTGGGGGGGTGGAGGTGCATGGGCGTCGGTAGTGGGGGTGGGGTAGGCGTTGTTAAAATGTTTAAAAAGTGGAAAACATGGACACTTTGGAGAAGCACAAGGGGGCGCTTCTGTGCAGCAGGCCCTCGGCCGCGTCCCGCCCACATTGGGGGCGTGGTTTGAGGGTGTGGGTGTGGCCTATCAGAGCGTAGAACAACTCTGGTCTCTCTTCATGACGGATACAAAACTATATGTTGTGTTTGGCCCCACCTCCGGAAGGGGTTTATCAATATTGTCTGGGCCATTGTCACTTGCTCCCCGAGTGGGAATCGATCTCACAGCCCTCTGCATTGGAGTCAGTTGCATTGACCACTAGGCCGTTGCCCACCCACCACCTTGAACAGATCAGGATACCATATAAAGGGATATTAGGTGGGTTCAAATAGAGCTTGAAAGTTTAAACAGTACTGGTTGGGATCCTGTTTAAAAGCACCATCGTCCCAGAGGTGGATTCGAACCACCGACCTCTTAGTTTACAGCCAAGCGCACTAGTCCAAACAGGCTGTTGAGAGTTGATGCAAAAGTGTGTGTATTGAAAATGGATTTGGAGTCCCAGGGGCGCGGCCGCTGTGTGCCCGTAGCTAACGGTGAAGATTCCAGGGGGGTGCTTAAGAGTGGGTACCCGGGTTCGGATGGAGAGCCGGGTTGTGGGTTTAGCTGGCTCCGGGCCTGGCACCCCGGTGGGGGCCCAAGGCTCCCTGGGTCCGCGTGGAGAGCCGGGCAAAACGGCTTTCTGCTGTCCACACTTTGAAGATTTTACACTCGTACCCCGGAAGTCACGTTAGAGGCTGGCCCATGCCACCCCCCTCCCCCGTGGGTTACCCGGGTTCGGGTGGAGAGCCGGGTTCCCACCTTAGCCGAGTTCTGAGTGGGCACCCCGGCAGGGTGACAAGGCTCCCAGGGGCCGCGTGGAGAGCCGGGCAAAACGCCACATTTGTGTGTCTTTCACGCTTTTCCACGCTTTGAAGATTTTTCACTTGCACCCCGGAATTCATGTACTCCTTCCGTCCCCCTCCCCCTCAGGCAGCACCCCCGCCCACATTGGGGGCGGGGGTGGTTGGACAATGTGGGTGTGGCCGATCGGCCGATCGGCTCGGGGCTGTGGTTTAAAGCTACGGCCGTTGCTTGTCGCCTTGGGGGGTGTGGTTTAAGGCTGTGGTCTTGGCCTATCGGCTCGGGGGGTTGTTTAGGATGTGGGCGTGGTCTGTCGGCTTGGGAGGGTGTGGTTTAAAGCTCTGGGTGTGGCCTATCACGTCAGGGCTATGGTTCAAAGCTGTGGGCGTGGGCTGACAGCTCGGGGGGCATGTTGTGTGGCCGGATGGATTGGGGGTGCGGTTTAATGATGTGGGTGTGGCCTATACGCTTTGGGGGGGGGGGCAACAAGTTAGTGCTGCACATGATCTAGTGTTTTGTCATTCAGTCTGCCGACATGAAAACGCTTACGGCACCTGGTATTCCCAGGCAGTCTCCCATCCAAGTACTGACCAGGCCCTACCCTGCTTGGCTTCCGAGATCGGACGAGATCGGGCGTGTTCAGGGTGGTATGGCCGTAAGCGACAGCAGAGGAGGCCGGCACGGCTCATGTACACAGCAGATGGCTTTGGCCAATGCCTTTCGTGAAAAAGCTTACGGCACCCGGTATTCCCAGGCAGTCTCCCATCCAAGTACTGACCAGGCCCTACCCTGCTTAGCTTCCGAGATCGGACGAGATCGGGCGTGTTCAGGGTGGTATGGCCGTAAGCGACAGCAGAGTTGGCCGGCACGGCTCATGTACACAGCAGATGACAGTACATTTCTTTGACCATAGAAACATGGTTAAAACAATATGCGTCAGCCACATCTCTGTTTATTACAAACAGGCCGTTTCTTTTCCATTCAACAAGGCGGAAGAAAGTGCACCGTTCCCGGCGGCACTGCAATGCCGGGTCGATGCGTGGAGTGAACGGAGCAAGCCCCTTTTTCAACTCCTGAGTCAAAAAATCCGTTTAATATTTAGTCCCCATATAGGGGACATATCAGATATTAAACTGATAAGAACAGATTTTTTTTATTTTTTTTTTATTGTGTGAACAAGTCAGCCTCAATGGCTTCCATACATCCTAATCAACAATCAGCCTCAGCGGCTTCCATAAAGTCAAACACAAAAACAAACAACAAATGCCTCAATTTACCTCAAAACAAAAACATTCCATCATTCAAAGTCTATATAAACAAACTGTGAATGTCCTCTATCCTGGAGGTTCTCCTTCCTCTTCCTGTTCCGCCCTAGTGGGCAACGTTCCATTGTTGTTAACCGGTGACGCTGGGCCGAACATGCCCCTGGGCTGGCCCGAGTCGAAACTCAAGGCCATCACCTCCTCCATCCCGCCAGAAGCCATCACCTCCCTGCTTTCTGGGGTATCCATGTCCTCCTCCGCCTCTCCTTTTGTCCTCACCTTCTTTCCAGAAGACGTTGACAGGGCTCCAGCCCCCTTAGACGCCAGGACACCCGTCCCCGCCCCTTCCTCCTGTCCACCGTCCACTGCAGGGGCCTTTGGCGAGGCCTCCTCTGCAGCTCTTTTCTTTCGGCCCTTCGGACCCATCGGGCCCCCCCCCCCCGGCCGGAGAGGAGGTCCCAACTCCCCCAAGCCCACCAACACCTGCCCCACCCCTCACAGGGCAGTCCTTTAGCAGGTGGGCCGTAGACCCGCAGGCGTGGCAGGCCTTGGGGGCCGATCCGCCCGTGCATGTGCCCGCTCTGTGCCCACCCTCCCTGCACTTCCCGCAAAACGGGGGCTGCCGCTGGTACTGCAGGTAGCCCCTAGCTGTTCCAATTGCAAAGAATGCAGGGGGATGGGTCAGACCATCATACCCCGCTGGGTCCTC
>NC_136809.1:58445243-58447743 GCF_951216825.1 Electrona antarctica
ATGGCTTCCATGAAAAAGCTTACGGCACCTGGTATTCCCAGGCAGTCTCCCATCCAAGTACTGACCAGGCCCTACCCTGCTTAGCTTCCGAGATCGGACGAGATCGGGCGTGTTCAGGGTGGTATGGCCGTAAGCGACAGCTGAGAAGGCCGGCACGGCTCATGTACACAGCAGATGGCTTTGGCCAATGCCTTTCATGAAAAGGCTTACGGCACCTGGTATTCCCAGGCAGTCTCCCATCCAAGTACTGACCAGGCCCTACCCTGCTTAGCTTCCGAGATCGGACGAGTTCAGGGTGGTATGGCCGTAAGCGACAGCAGAGGTGGCCGGCACGGCTCATGTACACAGCAGATGGCTTTGGCCAATGCCTTTCATGAAAAAGCTTACGGCACCTGGTATTCCCAGGCAGTCTCCCATCCAAGTACTGACCAGGCCCTACCCTGCTTAGCTTCCGAGATCGGACGAGATCGGGCGTGTTCAGGGTGGTATGGCCGTAAGCGACAGCAGAGGTGGCCGGCACGGCTCATGTACACAGCAGATGGCTTTGGCCAATGCCTTTCATGAAAATGCTTACGGCACCTGGTATTCCCAGGCAGTCTCCCATCCAAGTACTGACCAGGCCCTACCCTGCTTAGCTTCCGAGATCGGACGAGATCGGGCGTGTTCAGGGTGGTATGGCCGTAAGCGACAGCAGAGGTGGCCGGCACGGCTCATGTACACAGCAGATGGCTTTGGCCAATGCCTTTCATGAAAAAGCTTACGGCACCTGGTATTCCCAGGCAGTCTCCCATCCAAGTACTGACCAGGCCCTACCCTGCTTAGCTTCCGAGATCGGACGAGATCGGGCGTGTTCAGGGTGGTATGGCCGTAAGCGACAGCAGAGTTGGCCGGCACGGCTCATGTACACAGCAGATGGCTTTGGCCAAAGCCTTTCATGAAAAAGCGTACGGCACCTGGTATTCCCAGGCAGTCTCCCATCCAAGTACTGACCAGGCCCTATCCTGCTTAGCTTCCGAGATCGGACGAGATCCGGCGTGTTCAGGGTGGTATGGCCGTAAGCGACAGCAGAAGTGGCCGGTACGGCTCATGTACAGTAGATGACAGTACATTTCTTTAACCATAGAAACATGGTTAAAACAATATGCGTCAGCCACATCTCTATGTATTACAAACAGGCCGTTTTTTTTTCCCATTCAACAAGGCGGAAGAAAGTGCACCGTTCCCGGCGGCACTGCAATGCCGGGTCGATGCGTGGAGTGAACGGAGCAAGCCCCTTTTTCAACTCCTGAGTCAAAAAATCCGTTTAATATTTAGTCCCCATATAGGGGACATATCAGATATTAAACTGATAAGAACAGATACTACACTTGATCTTAGCCAAAAGGCCGAGAAGCGATAACCCTCAAACTGACTGCTGTGAAGTCCGCTTCCTAGGCTAACGACATTCCCATCCGGTCTGATACCCACTTAGTCATCACCATATACCCACTTGGGCATTAGCATAACAATGACCTCTGTGACCTCTCTAAGGACCCATTGGTAGATGCTTACAGCACCGTGGAGTATGCAAGCTTGCAGATCTGCTATTTTCATAACATTTCAAAAATGACAAAAGTGGCCCATCCACATGCATGCTTGTAGGTAGCCATTTTCAACAACTTCCGTTGGTCGCAGAGGCTCGGGATTGCCACCGTTGGAAAGCTCGCACCTGAGATAGGGGGGGGGGGAGTGGAGGTGCATGGGCGTCGGTAGTGGGGGTGGGGTAGGCGTTGTTAAAATGTTTAAAAAGTGGAAAAACTGGGACGCTTTGGAGAAGCACAAGGGGGCGCTGCTGTGCAGCAAGCCCTCGGCCGTGCCCCGCCCACATTGGGGGCGTTGTTTTAAAATGTGGGTGTGGCCTATCAGAGCGTAGAACAACTCTGGTCTCTCTTCATGACGGATACAAAACTATATGTTGTGTTTGGCCCTACCTCTGGTAGGGGTTTATCAATTGTCTGGGGCCATTGTCACTTGCTCCGCGAGTGGGAATCGAACTCACAGCCCTCCGCATTAGAGTCAGTTGCATTGACCACTAGTCCATTGCCCGACCTCCACCCTGAACAGATCAGGATTCTATATAAAGGGATATTAGCTGGGTTTAAATAGAGCTTGAATGTTTAAACAGTACTGGTCGGGATCCTGTTAAAAACGGCATCGTCCCAGAGGTGGATTTGAACCACCAACCTCTTGGTTTACGGCCAAGCACACTAGTCCACTGAGCCAAACAGGCTGTTGAGTGTTGAAGCAAAAGTGTGTGAATTGCAAATGGATTTGGAGTCCCAGGGGCGCGGCCGCTGTGCGCCCGTAGCCAATGGTGAAGATTCCAGGGGGGTGCTTAAGAGTGGGTACCCGGGTTCGGATGGAGAGCCGGGTTGTGGGTTTAGCTGGCTTCGGGCCTGGCACCCCGGTGGGGGCCCAAGGCTCCCTGGGTCCGCGTGGAGAGCCGGGCAAACCGGCTTTC
>NC_136809.1:58462743-58467743 GCF_951216825.1 Electrona antarctica
CGCAGAGCGACAGCCCCCCTGGTACCTCCGTCCTACTTCTCCACCGCCCAAAGAACTTGACCGAGGACTTGGCGAGATTGAGATCTGCGCCAGACGCCCGGCCAAATCCCTGGAAAATCTCCAAAGAACGGGTTAGGCTAGCGTCGTTGTCCAATAGCAGGGTGGTATCATCTGCGTACTGAGACAACTTCACCCTCAGGCCTCCGCTACCTGGTACCAGGAATCCCGTCACACCCGCGTCAGCCCTAATGGCTTCCGCTAGGGGCTCCATATAAAGGACGTAGAGAAGGGGTGACAGCGGACACCCCTGTCTCACCCCCGAGTGCAACCTGAAGAACTCTCCGAGGTTACCGTTAACAGAAACTGTGCTCCCCGCTGCTGCGTACAAAGTACGCAGCCACCCAACAAAAACCCTACCAAACCCTAGCCTATCCAAAACGCGAAAAAGAAAACCCAAGTGAACCCTATCAAACGCCTTTGCCTGGTCGAGACCAACCACCATTAGTGGCAGGTGCCTGTCTTCCGCCCATGCGATGGCGTCCCTGATGAGGAGGAGATTCCACCTCAAGGAACGCCCCGCCACTCCGCACGTCTGATCCTCGTGGACGACGTAGGGGAGTGCTGTGCCTAGTCGGTCAGCAAGGACCTTTGCTAGTAGTTTATAATCAACACACAGCATGGTCAATGGTCTCCAGTTCTTTAAGTCGGAGGCGTCTCCCTTCTTAAAAAGAAGGGAAATCACCCCCTTGGCCAACGACCCTCCCAATACTCCAGTGCGGAGCACTTCGGATAACACCTCCAGAACCACCGGACCAAGTATGCCCCAAAACTTGAGGTAGAACTCGGCCGGTAGCCCGTCAATGCCAGGCACCTTCCGCCTTCCCATTCTACGGAGGGCACTCTCGAGCTCTTCGAGTGTGAGCGGTTCCTCCATAGCTTGCGCTATGTCAAGTGGCACCCGCCGGGTTAGGAGATCCAACATCACCTCCCCTCCCCCTACATCTACATCTCTCTCCACGAAAAAGGACTGGTAATGGAGAGTGGCGGCACGCACCATCTCATCCACCCCAGTCACAACTCTACCCTGCTCATCTATGATCCCCGTGTGTACATGTTTGACCTTTCCAGCCCGTACAGAGCTGAAAAAGGCTGCGGAGCACGTCTCGTCCTTCTCCATGAAGTCGTGCCGCGTGCGCATCAAGTACCCACGAGCCCTACGTTCATAGACATCCCTAAGCCTCGCTTTGAGGGAGTCACAAGCTTGCTGATCTACAGCGCCGCTCTCGTTACCGACAGCGTACTCGAGCTCGAGAAGCCGTTGGAGACGAGACACCTCCCTCCTCGCCTCCCGCGCCTTCCTTCTACCGTACCTAACTGCAAAATCTCTGATCCGCTCCTTGGCTACCTCCCACCACTCCATCACACCCGAACAAAGCGACCTGATCCCCTCCAGGCCCCGGAAGAAGTCAACAAAGGTGGCTACAAACTCATCCTGTTCCAGGACACTGGAGTTCAACCTCCAATATCCCGGACCAAAGACTGGGCCACCAGCCTGGACACGGAAAAGTACTCCGTCGTGGTCGGAGAAAAAGGTCGGGACGACCCTTCCCGACAACAGGCCCAGGGACTCCGATACCAGCACGTAGTCCAGTCTCCTGGACACCCCCTGTGAGTTGCGCCATGTGGGACCGTCCAGTCGCGGCATTACTTCCCTCCCCCCATCTACCAACTTGAACACCCTCATCAAAGTCTCCAACTTTTTGACACTTGTGTCCCCCCCACCCCCCAGTTCACAATTAAAATCCCCTCCCACAATTACTACTCTATTCGTTACACAAAAAGGCAACATCTCCTCAAACATTTCCCCCCTCTCAGCCACCCTTTGCGGACCATACACTACCACCACCCTCATCTTACACCCCCGATATTCTATATCTGCCCCTACTACCCTCCCCTGCCGCACTACAAACACCTCTTCCACCCTCACCTCCTTACTCCCAAACAGTATCCCCACCCCTGATGAGTGAACCCCTCCCACACTCCATACCGACTCCCCCCACACCCATTCCCTACTAAATCTCAGCACATCCCCACGATCCCTCAGGTGCACCTCTTGCAAAAAACAAATTGTAGGTCCCTGAGCTCTCATAAAATCAAAAACTGCCCTTCTCTTGACATTGTCCCTCAGACCCCTCACATTGAATGACCCCACACTCAGAGACCCATCCATTTTATATTATAGGAAAACATAACCGACACACAACAAAAAAAAACCATCAGGGGCTGGCATCAGAGTCGTCCGACCAATCTGGGACTACTCGCGAAATCAACCTCAATCCATCACTTAGGTCCGACTCGGACAGCGTAAGGCCCTTCCCATGTCCACCCTCTTCTTCACTCTGCTCCGAGCTTTCCCCCCCCCCCCCGCTTCCTTGCTGTCCCCTGTGGCTGTCTCAGGCTTCCCAAGTGACCCTGGTGCGAAAAGCTTTGTCATATCTTCTTTCTTTTTCTGTGTCTGTTCGTAACTCGACACGTCGCTGTTCTCCCCCAACACCTGCCCCCTTTCATCCCCACCCTCCTCCCTCACCTTCTCTCCTCCCCCCTCTCTCCTGTCTTGACCTTCCCCCCCGACCGCCTCTTCCTCCGCCTCCACTGTTGAAAACACCACCTCCCCCCTCTCCATTCTGGCCTTCTTCCCCTCTCTGCCCTCAACGCTTCTGGTTTTCCTACTCTTCTTCTTCCTAACATTTCCCCCTGACCCCCCCTCGGCAGCCCCCTCTGCCCCACCCTCTCCGATCTGGTCTGCACATTCCACGTAAACTTCCCCCTCTCCGCCACTCCCGACCCCGCCTCCCCCCACACTGTCCATCTGCTGCTCCTCCCCCGTAGCGCCTCCGCCAGGTTCCTCCTCTGTCGCCGGCTCCGGTCCAGCGTCCGGTCCACTCTCCAGGTTCAGAGCAAGCACCGCTTCCGGTTCCCGCTCTGCACTGTCCTCTCGCCCTCCGCTGTCGCTGGCTCCGACCGCACGGGCATACGCCCTGCCCGGGCAAGTCCTGTCCTCATGGTCCTTACTCCCACATACTCCGCAGGCCCTCGGGAATGGGCACCTGTAGGACTCGTGCCCGTAGGCCGTGCAGTGGCGACACCACACAAATCCGCATGCGCCCTCCTTGTGGCCATGTTTTTTGCACCTCCTACAATAAGGCGGTTGCCTGTTGTAAAATAGGAACCCCTTGTCTCCGGCGATGCTGAATTGGGCCGGAGGGTGCGCCATCCCCTCAAACCCACCTTGGTCGTCCCGCAGCAGCACCTGGAACTGGGTCTTGCCTGTCCAGAAGCCCAACCCATCGGTGATTTTTCTGTTTCCAGCCAACACTTCCCCATACACGGACAGAAATCTTACGATCTGATCCCCCGTGACGTATGGGTTGTACATCTGTACTGTGATCAGCTTAAAATTAGGTCTGTCCAGGTTCAAAATCTCGTATTCAGAAAAAGGTTTCTCACCCCCCTTCCTTTTGCAGATATCCAGCACGTCCTCTGCTACTCCAGTAGTGGTGAACGTCACGTCAAAGCTCCTCTCCAATGCGTTGCTCTGTAGGCAGTACACGTTCTCCACCTTCAGCTTGAGCTGGCCCATCAATATGCTCCGTCCAAATGCCTCGCGCTGCAACATGGTAAATGACGCCTTCCTCCATCGGAACCTCACTGTATTGCGTAATCCAGCCCTTGGCAGTGTTTGCCCGGACGTGGAAGCCATCACGGATGCGTTTTCAGCCCGAGAAAACGCTCCCGGCCTCCACGTTGAAGAATCCTTCCAAAAAAACTTTTATTTATTTTTTTCGTTAAGTCTCGATCTGTGTCTCAACTTGATCTTAGCCAAAAGGCCGAGAAGCGATAACCCTCAAACTGACTGCTGTGAAGTCCGCTTCCTAGGCTAACGACATTCCCATCCGGTCTGATACCCACTTAGTCATCACCATATACCCACTTGGGCATTAGCATAACAATGACCTCTGTGACCTCTCTAAGGACCCATTGGTAGATGCTTACAGCACCGTGGAGTATGCAAGCTTGCAGATCTGCTATTTTCATAACATTTCAAAAATGACAAAAGTGGCCCATCCACATGCATGCTTGTAGGTAGCCATTTTCAACAACTTCCGTTGGTCGCAGAGGCTCGGGATTGCCACCGTTGGAAAGCTCGCACCTGAGATAGGGGGGGGGGGGGGGGGAGTGGAGGTGCATGGGCGTCGGTAGTGGGGGTGGGGTAGGCGTTGTTAAAATGTTTAAAAAGTGGAAAAACTGGGACGCTTTGGAGAAGCACAAGGGGGCGCTGCTGTGCAGCAAGCCCTCGGCCGTGCCCCGCCCACATTGGGGGCGTTGTTTTAAAATGTGGGTGTGGCCTATCAGAGCGTAGAACAACTCTGGTCTCTCTTCATGACGGATACAAAACTATATGTTGTGTTTGGCCCTACCTCTGGTAGGGGTTTATCAATTGTCTGGGGCCATTGTCACTTGCTCCGCGAGTGGGAATCGAACTCACAGCCCTCCGCATTAGAGTCAGTTGCATTGACCACTAGTCCATTGCCCGCCCTCCACCCTGAACAGATCAGGATTCTATATAAAGGGATATTAGCTGGGTTTAAATAGAGCTTGAATGTTTAAACAGTACTGGTCGGGATCCTGTTAAAAACGGCATCATCCCAGAGGTGGATTTGAACCACCAACCTCTTGGTTTACGGCCAAGCACACTAGTCCACTGAGCCAAACAGGCTGTTGAGTGTTGAAGCAAAAGTGTGTGCATTGCAAATGGATTTGGAGTCCCAGGGGCGCGGCCGCTGTGCGCCCGTAGCCAATGGTGAAGATTCCAGGGGGGTGCTTAAGAGTGGGTACCCGGGTTCGGATGGAGAGCCGGGTTGTGGGTTTAGCTGGCTTCGGGCCTGGCACCCCGGTGGGGGCCCAAGGCTCCCTGGGTCCGCGTGGAGAGCCGGGCAAAC
>NC_136809.1:58492743-58497743 GCF_951216825.1 Electrona antarctica
ATAGAGCTTGAATGTTTAAACAGTACTGGTCGGGATCCTGTTAAAAACGGCATCGTCCCAGAGGTGGATTTGAACCACCAACCTCTTGGTTTACGGCCAAGCACACTAGTCCACTGAGCCAAACAGGCTGTTGAGTGTTGAAGCAAAAGTGTGTGCATTGCAAATGGATTTGGAGTCCCAGGGGCGCGGCCGCTGTGCGCCCGTAGCCAATGGTGAAGATTCCAGGGGGGTGCTTAAGAGTGGGTACCCGGGTTCGGATGGAGAGCCGGGTTGTGGGTTTAGCTGGCTTCGGGCCTGGCACCCCGGTGGGGGCCCAAGGCTCCCTGGGTCCGCGTGGAGAGCCGGGCAAACCGGCTTTCTGCTGTCCACACTTAGAGAAGATTTTTACACTCGTACCCCGGAAGTCACGTTAGAGGCTGGCCCATGCCACCCCCTCCCCCGTGGGTTACCCGGGTCCGGGTGGAGAGCCGGGTTCCCACTTTAGCCGAGTTCTGAGTGGGCACCCCGGCAGGGTGACAAGGCTCCCAGGGGCCGCGTGGAGAGCCGGGCAAAACGCCACATTGTGTGTCTTTCACGCTTTTCATGCTTTTCCACGCTTTGAAGATTTTTCACTTGCACTCCGGAATTCATGTACTCCTTCCGTCCCCCTCCCCCTCGGCCGCACCCCCGCCAACAAGTTCGTGCTGCACATGATCTGGTGTTTTGTCATTCAGTCTGCCGACATGAAAAAGCTTACAGCACCTGGTATTCCCAGGCAGTCTCCCATCCAAGTACTGACCAGGCCCTACCCTGCTTAGCTTCCGAGATCGGACGAGATCGGGCGTGTTCAGGGTGGTATGGCCGTACGCGACAGCAGAGGAGGCCGGCACGGCTCATGTACACAGCAGATGGCTTTGGCCAATGGCTTTCATGAAAAAGCTTACGGCACCTGGTATTCCCAGGCAGTCTCCCATCCAAGTACTGACCAGGCCCTACCCTGCTTAGCTTCCGAGATCGGACGAGATCGGGCGTGTTCAGGGTGGTATGGCCGTAAGCGACGGCAGAGGAGGCCGGCACGGCTCATGTACATAGCAGATGGCTTTGGCCAATGGCTTCCATGAAAAAGCTTACGGCACCTGGTATTCCCAGGCAGTCTCCCATCCAAGTACTGACCAGGCCCTACCCTGCTTAGCTTCCGAGATCGGACGAGATCGGGCGTGTTCAGGGTGGTATGGCCGTAAGCGACAGCTGAGAAGGCCGGCACGGCTCATGTACACAGCAGATGGCTTTGGCCAATGCCTTTCATGAAAAGGCTTACGGCACCTGGTATTCCCAGGCAGTCTCCCATCCAAGTACTGACCAGGCCCTACCCTGCTTAGCTTCCGAGATCGGACGAGTTCAGGGTGGTATGGCCGTAAGCGACAGCAGAGGTGGCCGGCACGGCTCATGTACACAGCAGATGGCTTTGGCCAATGCCTTTCATGAAAAAGCTTACGGCACCTGGTATTCCCAGGCAGTCTCCCATCCAAGTACTGACCAGGCCCTACCCTGCTTAGCTTCCGAGATCGGACGAGATCGGGCGTGTTCAGGGTGGTATGGCCGTAAGCGACAGCAGAGGTGGCCGGCACGGCTCATGTACACAGCAGATGGCTTTGGCCAATGCCTTTCATGAAAATGCTTACGGCACCTGGTATTCCCAGGCAGTCTCCCATCCAAGTACTGACCAGGCCCTACCCTGCTTAGCTTCCGAGATCGGACGAGATCGGGCGTGTTCAGGGTGGTATGGCCGTAAGCGACAGCAGAGGTGGCCGGCACGGCTCATGTACACAGCAGATGGCTTTGGCCAATGCCTTTCATGAAAAAGCTTACGGCACCTGGTATTCCCAGGCAGTCTCCCATCCAAGTACTGACCAGGCCCTACCCTGCTTAGCTTCCGAGATCGGACGAGATCGGGCGTGTTCAGGGTGGTATGACCGTAAGCGACAGCAGAGTTGGCCGGCACGGCTCATGTACACAGCAGATGGCTTTGGCCAAAGCCTTTCATGAAAAAGCGTACGGCACCTGGTATTCCCAGGCAGTCTCCCATCCAAGTACTGACCAGGCCCTATCCTGCTTAGCTTCCGAGATCGGACGAGATCCGGCGTGTTCAGGGTGGTATGGCCGTAAGCGACAGCAGAAGTGGCCGGTACGGCTCATGTACAGTAGATGACAGTACATTTCTTTAACCATAGAAACATGGTTAAAACAATATGCGTCAGCCACATCTCTATGTATTACAAACAGGCCGTTTTTTTTCCCCATTCAACAAGGCGGAAGAAAGTGCACCGTTCCCGGCGGCACTGCAATGCCGGGTCGATGCGTGGAGTGAACGGAGCAAGCCCCTTTTTCAACTCCTGAGTCAAAAAATCTGTTTAATATTTAGTCCCCATATAGGGGACATATCAGATATTTGTTTGAACAAATCAGCCTCAACGGCTTCCATACAACATAACATAATCATACTTCATTATTCCATACAGTCAAAACAAAATAAATCAACAAATGACTCAATTTACATCAACCAAAAAAACATTTTCCTTCAAAGTCTTTTCTATCTGACATTTCTATTCAAAGTCCTCTATCCTGGAGGTTCCTCTCTTTCCGCCCTAGTGGGCAACGTCCCAGTAACGTTAGCCGGTGAGGGTGGGCCAAACATGCCTCGGGGCTGGCCCGAGTCAAAACTCAGCGCCATCACCTCCTCCATCCTGCCAGATGCCATCACCTCCCCGCTTTCTGAGGAGTCCATGTCCTTCTCCTCCTCTTCTCCTGCTCTCACCTTCTTCCCAGCTGGCGACGGGGCCCCTGCCCCCTTAGACGCCAGGGGGCCAGTCCCCGCCCCTTTCTTCTGTCCACTGTCCGCTGCTGAGTCCTTTGGCAAGGCCTCCGCCGCTCCTCTCTTCTGCGGGCCCTTCGGCCCCTTCGGGCCTGCACCCCCAGCCGGAGAGGAAATCCCTGCTCCACCAGCCACAGTCCCCTCTCCCCCAAGCCTACCACCACCTGCCCCACCCCTCACGGGGCAGGCCCTTACAAGGTGGGCCGTAGCCCCGCAGGCATGGCAGGCCTTGGGGGCCTCTACACCCGTGCACGCGCTTGCTCGGTGTCCGCCCCCCCTGCACTTCCTGCAGAAGGGAGGCTGCCCCCTATAATACAGGTAGCCTCTTGCTTCTCCTATGTTGAAGAAAGCCGGGGGGTGCGACAGTCCATCAGGCCCACTTCGATCCGCATTGAATATCATGGGAAACTCCCTTCTCCCCGTCCAGATGCCCATCTCGTCCTTCTCCTGCGTCACCCAGTCGTTGGGATACACTCCTCCATACCCACTTAGAAACACCGCAATGTCCTCGGTGGCCACATGTGGGTTGTACATGTGGACCGTGACAACTCTTTGTTTTTTCATCCCCAAATATATTACATCCACATGTCTTAGTGGCTCCTCTCCTCTCTTCCGCCAGTATACAACATACACTTTGTGTACCTTTTTTCCACGTGGAAGGTCACATCAAACCCTCTCCCCAGAGGATTGTCTTGTAGGCACATAATGTCCTCTACCTTTACATTTAGCAGCCCGATCAAAATGTCCGTCGTGAAAGTTTTCCTCTCCAACGGGACGCCCTTCTTCCATCTGAACCGCAGCGTGTTCTTTACTTCAGTTCTGTCGTTCATCCTCTCTGTCAAAAAACCTTCCTTTAAGCCAGCTTAATCCTCCTCATCCACTTCCCGTACTTCTGATTTTAGCCAAAAGGCCGAGAAGCGATAACCCTCAAACTGACTGCTGTGAAGTCCGCTTCCTAGGCTAACGACATTCCCATCCGGTCTGATACCCACTTAGTCATCACCATATACCCACTTGGGCATTAGCATAACAATGACCTCTGTGACCTCTCTAAGGACCCATTGGTAGATGCTTACAGCACCGTGGAGTATGCAAGCTTGCAGATCTGCTATTTTCATAACATTTCAAAAATGACAAAAGTGGCCCATCCACATGCATGCTTGTAGGTAGCCATTTTCAACAACTTCCGTTGGTCGCAGAGGCTCGGGATTGCCACCGTTGGAAAGCTCGCACCTGAGATAGGGGGGGGGGGGGGGGGAGTGGAGGTGCATGGGCGTCGGTAGTGGGGGTGGGGTAGGCGTTGTTAAAATGTTTAAAAAGTGGAAAAACTGGGACGCTTTGGAGAAGCACAAGGGGGCGCTGCTGTGCAGCAAGCCCTCGGCCGTGCCCCGCCCACATTGGGGGCGTTGTTTTAAAATGTGGGTGTGGCCTATCAGAGCGTAGAACAACTCTGGTCTCTCTTCATGACGGATACAAAACTATATGTTGTGTTTGGCCCTACCTCTGGTAGGGGTTTATCAATTGTCTGGGGCCATTGTCACTTGCTCCGCGAGTGGGAATCGAACTCACAGCCCTCCGCATTAGAGTCAGTTGCATTGACCACTAGTCCATTGCCCGCCCTCCACCCTGAACAGATCAGGATTCTATATAAAGGGATATTAGCTGGGTTTAAATAGAGCTTGAATGTTTAAACAGTACTGGTCGGGATCCTGTTAAAAACGGCATCGTCCCAGAGGTGGATTTGAACCACCAACCTCTTGGTTTACGGCCAAGCACACTAGTCCACTGAGCCAAACAGGCTGTTGAGTGTTGAAGCAAAAGTGTGTGCATTGCAAATGGATTTGGAGTCCCAGGGGCGCGGCCGCTGTGCGCCCGTAGCCAATGGTGAAGATTCCAGGGGGGTGCTTAAGAGTGGGTACCCGGGTTCGGATGGAGAGCCGGGTTGTGGGTTTAGCTGGCTTCGGGCCTGGCACCCCGGTGGGGGCCCAAGGCTCCCTGGGTCCGCGTGGAGAGCCGGGCAAACCGGCTTTCTGCTGTCCACACTTAGAGAAGATTTTTACACTCGTACCCCGGAAGTCACGTTAGAGGCTGGCCCATGCCACCCCCTCCCCCGTGGGTTACCCGGGTCCGGGTGGAGAGCCGGGTTCCC
>NC_136809.1:58500243-58502743 GCF_951216825.1 Electrona antarctica
AAAATGTGGGTGTGGCCTATCAGAGCGTAGAACAACTCTGGTCTCTCTTCATGACGGATACAAAACTATATGTTGTGTTTGGCCCTACCTCTGGTAGGGGTTTATCAATTGTCTGGGGCCATTGTCACTTGCTCCGCGAGTGGGAATCGAACTCACAGCCCTCCGCATTAGAGTCAGTTGCATTGACCACTAGTCCATTGCCCGCCCTCCAACCTGAACAGATCAGGATTCTATATAAAGGGATATTAGCTGGGTTTAAATAGAGCTTGAATGTTTAAACAGTACTGGTCGGGATCCTGTTAAAAACGGCATCGTCCCAGAGGTGGATTTGAACCACCAACCTCTTGGTTTACGGCCAAGCACACTAGTCCACTGAGCCAAACAGGCTGTTGAGTGTTGAAGCAAAAGTGTGTGCATTGCAAATGGATTTGGAGTCCCAGGGGCGCGGCCGCTGTGCGCCCGTAGCCAATGGTGAAGATTCCAGGGGGGTGCTTAAGAGTGGGTACCCGGGTTCGGATGGAGAGCCGGGTTGTGGGTTTAGCTGGCTTCGGGCCTGGCACCCCGGTGGGGGCCCAAGGCTCCCTGGGTCCGCGTGGAGAGCCGGGCAAACCGGCTTTCTGCTGTCCACACTTAGAGAAGATTTTTACACTCGTACCCCGGAAGTCACGTTAGAGGCTGGCCCATGCCACCCCCTCCCCCGTGGGTTACCCGGGTCCGGGTGGAGAGCCGGGTTCCCACTTTAGCCGAGTTCTGAGTGGGCACCCCGGCAGGGTGACAAGGCTCCCAGGGGCCGCGTGGAGAGCCGGGCAAAACGCCACATTGTGTGTCTTTCACGCTTTTCATGCTTTTCCACGCTTTGAAGATTTTTCACTTGCACTCCGGAATTCATGTACTCCTTCCGTCCCCCTCCCCCTCGGCCGCACCCCCGCCAACAAGTTCGTGCTGCACATGATCTGGTGTTTTGTCATTCAGTCTGCCGACATGAAAAAGCTTACAGCACCTGGTATTCCCAGGCAGTCTCCCATCCAAGTACTGACCAGGCCCTACCCTGCTTAGCTTCCGAGATCGGACGAGATCGGGCGTGTTCAGGGTGGTATGGCCGTACGCGACAGCAGAGGAGGCCGGCACGGCTCATGTACACAGCAGATGGCTTTGGCCAATGGCTTTCATGAAAAAGCTTACGGCACCTGGTATTCCCAGGCAGTCTCCCATCCAAGTACTGACCAGGCCCTACCCTGCTTAGCTTCCGAGATCGGACGAGATCGGGCGTGTTCAGGGTGGTATGGCCGTAAGCGACGGCAGAGGAGGCCGGCACGGCTCATGTACATAGCAGATGGCTTTGGCCAATGGCTTCCATGAAAAAGCTTACGGCACCTGGTATTCCCAGGCAGTCTCCCATCCAAGTACTGACCAGGCCCTACCCTGCTTAGCTTCCGAGATCGGACGAGATCGGGCGTGTTCAGGGTGGTATGGCCGTAAGCGACAGCTGAGAAGGCCGGCACGGCTCATGTACACAGCAGATGGCTTTGGCCAATGCCTTTCATGAAAAGGCTTACGGCACCTGGTATTCCCAGGCAGTCTCCCATCCAAGTACTGACCAGGCCCTACCCTGCTTAGCTTCCGAGATCGGACGAGTTCAGGGTGGTATGGCCGTAAGCGACAGCAGAGGTGGCCGGCACGGCTCATGTACACAGCAGATGGCTTTGGCCAATGCCTTTCATGAAAAAGCTTACGGCACCTGGTATTCCCAGGCAGTCTCCCATCCAAGTACTGACCAGGCCCTACCCTGCTTAGCTTCCGAGATCGGACGAGATCGGGCGTGTTCAGGGTGGTATGGCCGTAAGCGACAGCAGAGGTGGCCGGCACGGCTCATGTACACAGCAGATGGCTTTGGCCAATGCCTTTCATGAAAATGCTTACGGCACCTGGTATTCCCAGGCAGTCTCCCATCCAAGTACTGACCAGGCCCTACCCTGCTTAGCTTCCGAGATCGGACGAGATCGGGCGTGTTCAGGGTGGTATGGCCGTAAGCGACAGCAGAGGTGGCCGGCACGGCTCATGTACACAGCAGATGGCTTTGGCCAATGCCTTTCATGAAAAAGCTTACGGCACCTGGTATTCCCAGGCAGTCTCCCATCCAAGTACTGACCAGGCCCTACCCTGCTTAGCTTCCGAGATCGGACGAGATCGGGCGTGTTCAGGGTGGTATGGCCGTAAGCGACAGCAGAGTTGGCCGGCACGGCTCATGTACACAGCAGATGGCTTTGGCCAAAGCCTTTCATGAAAAAGCGTACGGCACCTGGTATTCCCAGGCAGTCTCCCATCCAAGTACTGACCAGGCCCTATCCTGCTTAGCTTCCGAGATCGGACGAGATCCGGCGTGTTCAGGGTGGTATGGCCGTAAGCGACAGCAGAAGTGGCCGGTACGGCTCATGTACAGTAGATGACAGTACATTTCTTTAACCATAGAAACATGGTTAAAACAATATGCGTCAGCCAC
>NC_136809.1:58517743-58520243 GCF_951216825.1 Electrona antarctica
GTACATAGCAGATGGCTTTGGCCAATGGCTTCCATGAAAAAGCTTACGGCACCTGGTATTCCCAGGCAGTCTCCCATCCAAGTACTGACCAGGCCCTACCCTGCTTAGCTTCCGAGATCGGACGAGATCGGGCGTGTTCAGGGTGGTATGGCCGTAAGCGACAGCTGAGAAGGCCGGCACGGCTCATGTACACAGCAGATGGCTTTGGCCAATGCCTTTCATGAAAAGGCTTACGGCACCTGGTATTCCCAGGCAGTCTCCCATCCAAGTACTGACCAGGCCCTACCCTGCTTAGCTTCCGAGATCGGACGAGTTCAGGGTGGTATGGCCGTAAGCGACAGCAGAGGTGGCCGGCACGGCTCATGTACACAGCAGATGGCTTTGGCCAATGCCTTTCATGAAAAAGCTTACGGCACCTGGTATTCCCAGGCAGTCTCCCATCCAAGTACTGACCAGGCCCTACCCTGCTTAGCTTCCGAGATCGGACGAGATCGGGCGTGTTCAGGGTGGTATGGCCGTAAGCGACAGCAGAGGTGGCCGGCACGGCTCATGTACACAGCAGATGGCTTTGGCCAATGCCTTTCATGAAAATGCTTACGGCACCTGGTATTCCCAGGCAGTCTCCCATCCAAGTACTGACCAGGCCCTACCCTGCTTAGCTTCCGAGATCGGACGAGATCGGGCGTGTTCAGGGTGGTATGGCCGTAAGCGACAGCAGAGGTGGCCGGCACGGCTCATGTACACAGCAGATGGCTTTGGCCAATGCCTTTCATGAAAAAGCTTACGGCACCTGGTATTCCCAGGCAGTCTCCCATCCAAGTACTGACCAGGCCCTACCCTGCTTAGCTTCCGAGATCGGACGAGATCGGGCGTGTTCAGGGTGGTATGGCCGTAAGCGACAGCAGAGTTGGCCGGCACGGCTCATGTACACAGCAGATGGCTTTGGCCAAAGCCTTTCATGAAAAAGCGTACGGCACCTGGTATTCCCAGGCAGTCTCCCATCCAAGTACTGACCAGGCCCTATCCTGCTTAGCTTCCGAGATCGGACGAGATCCGGCGTGTTCAGGGTGGTATGGCCGTAAGCGACAGCAGAAGTGGCCGGTACGGCTCATGTACAGTAGATGACAGTACATTTCTTTAACCATAGAAACATGGTTAAAACAATATGCGTCAGCCACATCTCTATGTATTACAAACAGGCCGTTTTTTTTCCCCATTCAACAAGGCGGAAGAAAGTGCACCGTTCCCGGCGGCACTGCAATGCCGGGTCGATGCGTGGAGTGAACGGAGCAAGCCCCTTTTTCAACTCCTGAGTCAAAAAATCCGTTTAATATTTAGTCCCCATATAGGGGACATATCAGATATTTGTTTGAACAAATCAGCCTCAACGGCTTCCATACAACATAACATAATCATACTTCATTATTCCATACAGTCAAAACAAAATAAATCAACAAATGACTCAATTTACATCAACCAAAAAAACATTTTCCTTCAAAGTCTTTTCTATCTGACATTTCTATTCAAAGTCCTCTATCCTGGAGGTTCCTCTCTTTCCGCCCTAGTGGGCAACGTCCCAGTAACGTTAGCCGGTGAGGGTGGGCCAAACATGCCTCGGGGCTGGCCCGAGTCAAAACTCAGCGCCATCACCTCCTCCATCCTGCCAGATGCCATCACCTCCCCGCTTTCTGAGGAGTCCATGTCCTTCTCCTCCTCTTCTCCTGCTCTCACCTTCTTCCCAGCTGGCGACGGGGCCCCTGCCCCCTTAGACGCCAGGGGGCCAGTCCCCGGCCCTTTCTTCTGTCCACTGTCCGCTGCTGAGTCCTTTGGCAAGGCCTCCGCCGCTCCTCTCTTCTGCGGGCCCTTCGGCCCCTTCGGGCCTGCACCCCCAGCCGGAGAGGAAATCCCTGCTCCACCAGCCACAGTCCCCTCTCCCCCAAGCCTACCACCACCTGCCCCACCCCTCACGGGGCAGGCCCTTACAAGGTGGGCCGTAGCCCCGCAGGCATGGCAGGCCTTGGGGGCCTCTACACCCGTGCACGCGCTTGCTCGGTGTCCGCCCCCCCTGCACTTCCTGCAGAAGGGAGGCTGCCCCCTATAATACAGGTAGCCTCTTGCTTCTCCTATGTTGAAGAAAGCCGGGGGGTGCGACAGTCCATCAGGCCCACTTCGATCCGCATTGAATATCATGGGAAACTCCCTTCTCCCCGTCCAGATGCCCATCTCGTCCTTCTCCTGCGTCACCCAGTCGTTGGGATACACTCCTCCATACCCACTTAGAAACACCGCAATGTCCTCGGTGGCCACATGTGGGTTGTACATGTGGACCGTGACAACTCTTTGTTTTTTCATCCCCAAATATATTACATCCACATGTCTTAGTGGCTCCTCTCCTCTCTTCCGCCAGTATACAACATACACTTTGTGTACCTTTTTTCCACGTGGAAGGTCACATCAAACCCTCTCCCCAGAGGATTGTCTTGTAGGCACATAATGTCCT
>NC_136809.1:58525243-58527743 GCF_951216825.1 Electrona antarctica
AGATCGGACGAGATCGGGCGTGTTCAGGGTGGTATGGCCGTAAGCGACGGCAGAGGAGGCCGGCACGGCTCATGTACATAGCAGATGGCTTTGGCCAATGGCTTCCATGAAAAAGCTTACGGCACCTGGTATTCCCAGGCAGTCTCCCATCCAAGTACTGACCAGGCCCTACCCTGCTTAGCTTCCGAGATCGGACGAGATCGGGCGTGTTCAGGGTGGTATGGCCGTAAGCGACAGCTGAGAAGGCCGGCACGGCTCATGTACACAGCAGATGGCTTTGGCCAATGCCTTTCATGAAAAGGCTTACGGCACCTGGTATTCCCAGGCAGTCTCCCATCCAAGTACTGACCAGGCCCTACCCTGCTTAGCTTCCGAGATCGGACGAGTTCAGGGTGGTATGGCCGTAAGCGACAGCAGAGGTGGCCGGCACGGCTCATGTACACAGCAGATGGCTTTGGCCAATGCCTTTCATGAAAAAGCTTACGGCACCTGGTATTCCCAGGCAGTCTCCCATCCAAGTACTGACCAGGCCCTACCCTGCTTAGCTTCCGAGATCGGACGAGATCGGGCGTGTTCAGGGTGGTATGGCCGTAAGCGACAGCAGAGGTGGCCGGCACGGCTCATGTACACAGCAGATGGCTTTGGCCAATGCCTTTCATGAAAATGCTTACGGCACCTGGTATTCCCAGGCAGTCTCCCATCCAAGTACTGACCAGGCCCTACCCTGCTTAGCTTCCGAGATCGGACGAGATCGGGCGTGTTCAGGGTGGTATGGCCGTAAGCGACAGCAGAGGTGGCCGGCACGGCTCATGTACACAGCAGATGGCTTTGGCCAATGCCTTTCATGAAAAAGCTTACGGCACCTGGTATTCCCAGGCAGTCTCCCATCCAAGTACTGACCAGGCCCTACCCTGCTTAGCTTCCGAGATCGGACGAGATCGGGCGTGTTCAGGGTGGTATGGCCGTAAGCGACAGCAGAGTTGGCCGGCACGGCTCATGTACACAGCAGATGGCTTTGGCCAAAGCCTTTCATGAAAAAGCGTACGGCACCTGGTATTCCCAGGCAGTCTCCCATCCAAGTACTGACCAGGCCCTATCCTGCTTAGCTTCCGAGATCGGACGAGATCCGGCGTGTTCAGGGTGGTATGGCCGTAAGCGACAGCAGAAGTGGCCGGTACGGCTCATGTACAGTAGATGACAGTACATTTCTTTAACCATAGAAACATGGTTAAAACAATATGCGTCAGCCACATCTCTATGTATTACAAACAGGCCGTTTTTTTTCCCCATTCAACAAGGCGGAAGAAAGTGCACCGTTCCCGGCGGCACTGCAATGCCGGGTCGATGCGTGGAGTGAACGGAGCAAGCCCCTTTTTCAACTCCTGAGTCAAAAAATCCGTTTAATATTTAGTCCCCATATAGGGGACATATCAGATATTTGTTTGAACAAATCAGCCTCAACGGCTTCCATACAACATAACATAATCATACTTCATTATTCCATACAGTCAAAACAAAATAAATCAACAAATGACTCAATTTACATCAACCAAAAAAACATTTTCCTTCAAAGTCTTTTCTATCTGACATTTCTATTCAAAGTCCTCTATCCTGGAGGTTCCTCTCTTTCCGCCCTAGTGGGCAACGTCCCAGTAACGTTAGCCGGTGAGGGTGGGCCAAACATGCCTCGGGGCTGGCCCGAGTCAAAACTCAGCGCCATCACCTCCTCCATCCTGCCAGATGCCATCACCTCCCCGCTTTCTGAGGAGTCCATGTCCTTCTCCTCCTCTTCTCCTGCTCTCACCTTCTTCCCAGCTGGCGACGGGGCCCCTGCCCCCTTAGACGCCAGGGGGCCAGTCCCCGGCCCTTTCTTCTGTCCACTGTCCGCTGCTGAGTCCTTTGGCAAGGCCTCCGCCGCTCCTCTCTTCTGCGGGCCCTTCGGCCCCTTCGGGCCTGCACCCCCAGCCGGAGAGGAAATCCCTGCTCCACCAGCCACAGTCCCCTCTCCCCCAAGCCTACCACCACCTGCCCCACCCCTCACGGGGCAGGCCCTTACAAGGTGGGCCGTAGCCCCGCAGGCATGGCAGGCCTTGGGGGCCTCTACACCCGTGCACGCGCTTGCTCGGTGTCCGCCCCCCCTGCACTTCCTGCAGAAGGGAGGCTGCCCCCTATAATACAGGTAGCCTCTTGCTTCTCCTATGTTGAAGAAAGCCGGGGGGTGCGACAGTCCATCAGGCCCACTTCGATCCGCATTGAATATCATGGGAAACTCCCTTCTCCCCGTCCAGATGCCCATCTCGTCCTTCTCCTGCGTCACCCAGTCGTTGGGATACACTCCTCCATACCCACTTAGAAACACCGCAATGTCCTCGGTGGCCACATGTGGGTTGTACATGTGGACCGTGACAACTCTTTGTTTTTTCATCCCCAAATATATTACATCCACATGTCTTAGTGGCTCCTCTCCTCTCTTCCGCCAGTATACAACATACACTTTGTG
>NC_136809.1:58555243-58557743 GCF_951216825.1 Electrona antarctica
TGACTCAATTTACATCAACCAAAAAAACATTTTCCTTCAAAGTCTTTTCTATCTGACATTTCTATTCAAAGTCCTCTATCCTGGAGGTTCCTCTCTTTCCGCCCTAGTGGGCAACGTCCCAGTAACGTTAGCCGGTGAGGGTGGGCCAAACATGCCTCGGGGCTGGCCCGAGTCAAAACTCAGCGCCATCACCTCCTCCATCCTGCCAGATGCCATCACCTCCCCGCTTTCTGAGGAGTCCATGTCCTTCTCCTCCTCTTCTCCTGCTCTCACCTTCTTCCCAGCTGGCGACGGGGCCCCTGCCCCCTTAGACGCCAGGGGGCCAGTCCCCGCCCCTTTCTTCTGTCCACTGTCCGCTGCTGAGTCCTTTGGCAAGGCCTCCGCCGCTCCTCTCTTCTGCGGGCCCTTCGGCCCCTTCGGGCCTGCACCCCCAGCCGGAGAGGAAATCCCTGCTCCACCAGCCACAGTCCCCTCTCCCCCAAGCCTACCACCACCTGCCCCACCCCTCACGGGGCAGGCCCTTACAAGGTGGGCCGTAGCCCCGCAGGCATGGCAGGCCTTGGGGGCCTCTACACCCGTGCACGCGCTTGCTCGGTGTCCGCCCCCCCTGCACTTCCTGCAGAAGGGAGGCTGCCCCCTATAATACAGGTAGCCTCTTGCTTCTCCTATGTTGAAGAAAGCCGGGGGGTGCGACAGTCCATCAGGCCCACTTCGATCCGCATTGAATATCATGGGAAACTCCCTTCTCCCCGTCCAGATGCCCATCTCGTCCTTCTCCTGCGTCACCCAGTCGTTGGGATACACTCCTCCATACCCACTTAGAAACACCGCAATGTCCTCGGTGGCCACATGTGGGTTGTACATGTGGACCGTGACAACTCTTTGTTTTTTCATCCCCAAATATATTACATCCACATGTCTTAGTGGCTCCTCTCCTCTCTTCCGCCAGTATACAACATACACTTTGTGTACCTTTTTTCCACGTGGAAGGTCACATCAAACCCTCTCCCCAGAGGATTGTCTTGTAGGCACATAATGTCCTCTACCTTTACATTTAGCAGCCCGATCAAAATGTCCGTCGTGAAAGTTTTCCTCTCCAACGGGACGCCCTTCTTCCATCTGAACCGCAGCGTGTTCTTTACTTCAGTTCTGTCGTTCATCCTCTCTGTCAAAAAACCTTCCTTTAAGCCAGCTTAATCCTCCTCATCCACTTCCCGTACTTCTGATTTTAGCCAAAAGGCCGAGAAGCGATAACCCTCAAACTGACTGCTGTGAAGTCCGCTTCCTAGGCTAACGACATTCCCATCCGGTCTGATACCCACTTAGTCATCACCATATACCCACTTGGGCATTAGCATAACAATGACCTCTGTGACCTCTCTAAGGACCCATTGGTAGATGCTTACAGCACCGTGGAGTATGCAAGCTTGCAGATCTGCTATTTTCATAACATTTCAAAAATGACAAAAGTGGCCCATCCACATGCATGCTTGTAGGTAGCCATTTTCAACAACTTCCGTTGGTCGCAGAGGCTCGGGATTGCCACCGTTGGAAAGCTCGCACCTGAGATAGGGGGGGGGGGGGGGGGAGTGGAGGTGCATGGGCGTCGGTAGTGGGGGTGGGGTAGGCGTTGTTAAAATGTTTAAAAAGTGGAAAAACTGGGACGCTTTGGAGAAGCACAAGGGGGCGCTGCTGTGCAGCAAGCCCTCGGCCGTGCCCCGCCCACATTGGGGGCGTTGTTTTAAAATGTGGGTGTGGCCTATCAGAGCGTAGAACAACTCTGGTCTCTCTTCATGACGGATACAAAACTATATGTTGTGTTTGGCCCTACCTCTGGTAGGGGTTTATCAATTGTCTGGGGCCATTGTCACTTGCTCCGCGAGTGGGAATCGAACTCAAAGCCCTCCGCATTAGAGTCAGTTGCATTGACCACTAGTCCATTGCCCGCCCTCCACCCTGAACAGATCAGGATTCTATATAAAGGGATATTAGCTGGGTTTAAATAGAGCTTGAATGTTTAAACAGTACTGGTCGGGATCCTGTTAAAAACGGCATCGTCCCAGAGGTGGATTTGAACCACCAACCTCTTGGTTTACGGCCAAGCACACTAGTCCACTGAGCCAAACAGGCTGTTGAGTGTTGAAGCAAAAGTGTGTGCATTGCAAATGGATTTGGAGTCCCAGGGGCGCGGCCGCTGTGCGCCCGTAGCCAATGGTGAAGATTCCAGGGGGGTGCTTAAGAGTGGGTACCCGGGTTCGGATGGAGAGCCGGGTTGTGGGTTTAGCTGGCTTCGGGCCTGGCACCCCGGTGGGGGCCCAAGGCTCCCTGGGTCCGCGTGGAGAGCCGGGCAAACCGGCTTTCTGCTGTCCACACTTAGAGAAGATTTTTACACTCGTACCCCGGAAGTCACGTTAGAGGCTGGCCCATGCCACCCCCTCCCCCGTGGGTTACCCGGGTCCGGGTGGAGAGCCGGGTTCCCACTTTAGCCGAGTTCTGAGTG
>NC_136809.1:58595243-58597743 GCF_951216825.1 Electrona antarctica
TGGCCCTACCTCTGGTAGGGGTTTATCAATTGTCTGGGGCCATTGTCACTTGCTCCGCGAGTGGGAATCGAACTCACAGCCCTCCGCATTAGAGTCAGTTGCATTGACCACTAGTCCATTGACCGCCCTCCACCCTGAACAGATCAGGATTCTATATAAAGGGATATTAGCTGGGTTTAAATAGAGCTTGAATGTTTAAACAGTACTGGTCGGGATCCTGTTAAAAACGGCATCGTCCCAGAGGTGGATTTGAACCACCAACCTCTTGGTTTACGGCCAAGCACACTAGTCCACTGAGCCAAACAGGCTGTTGAGTGTTGAAGCAAAAGTGTGTGCATTGCAAATGGATTTGGAGTCCCAGGGGCGCGGCCGCTGTGCGCCCGTAGCCAATGGTGAAGATTCCAGGGGGGTGCTTAAGAGTGGGTACCCGGGTTCGGATGGAGAGCCGGGTTGTGGGTTTAGCTGGCTTCGGGCCTGGCACCCCGGTGGGGGCCCAAGGCTCCCTGGGTCCGCGTGGAGAGCCGGGCAAACCGGCTTTCTGCTGTCCACACTTAGAGAAGATTTTTACACTCGTACCCCGGAAGTCACGTTAGAGGCTGGCCCATGCCACCCCCTCCCCCGTGGGTTACCCGGGTCCGGGTGGAGAGCCGGGTTCCCACTTTAGCCGAGTTCTGAGTGGGCACCCCGGCAGGGTGACAAGGCTCCCAGGGGCCGCGTGGAGAGCCGGGCAAAACGCCACATTGTGTGTCTTTCACGCTTTTCATGCTTTTCCACGCTTTGAAGATTTTTCACTTGCACTCCGGAATTCATGTACTCCTTCCGTCCCCCTCCCCCTCGGCCGCACCCCCGCCAACAAGTTCGTGCTGCACATGATCTGGTGTTTTGTCATTCAGTCTGCCGACATGAAAAAGCTTACAGCACCTGGTATTCCCAGGCAGTCTCCCATCCAAGTACTGACCAGGCCCTACCCTGCTTAGCTTCCGAGATCGGACGAGATCGGGCGTGTTCAGGGTGGTATGGCCGTACGCGACAGCAGAGGAGGCCGGCACGGCTCATGTACACAGCAGATGGCTTTGGCCAATGGCTTTCATGAAAAAGCTTACGGCACCTGGTATTCCCAGGCAGTCTCCCATCCAAGTACTGACCAGGCCCTACCCTGCTTAGCTTCCGAGATCGGACGAGATCGGGCGTGTTCAGGGTGGTATGGCCGTAAGCGACGGCAGAGGAGGCCGGCACGGCTCATGTACATAGCAGATGGCTTTGGCCAATGGCTTCCATGAAAAAGCTTACGGCACCTGGTATTCCCAGGCAGTCTCCCATCCAAGTACTGACCAGGCCCTACCCTGCTTAGCTTCCGAGATCGGACGAGATCGGGCGTGTTCAGGGTGGTATGGCCGTAAGCGACAGCTGAGAAGGCCGGCACGGCTCATGTACACAGCAGATGGCTTTGGCCAATGCCTTTCATGAAAAGGCTTACGGCACCTGGTATTCCCAGGCAGTCTCCCATCCAAGTACTGACCAGGCCCTACCCTGCTTAGCTTCCGAGATCGGACGAGTTCAGGGTGGTATGGCCGTAAGCGACAGCAGAGGTGGCCGGCACGGCTCATGTACACAGCAGATGGCTTTGGCCAATGCCTTTCATGAAAAAGCTTACGGCACCTGGTATTCCCAGGCAGTCTCCCATCCAAGTACTGACCAGGCCCTACCCTGCTTAGCTTCCGAGATCGGACGAGATCGGGCGTGTTCAGGGTGGTATGGCCGTAAGCGACAGCAGAGGTGGCCGGCACGGCTCATGTACACAGCAGATGGCTTTGGCCAATGCCTTTCATGAAAATGCTTACGGCACCTGGTATTCCCAGGCAGTCTCCCATCCAAGTACTGACCAGGCCCTACCCTGCTTAGCTTCCGAGATCGGACGAGATCGGGCGTGTTCAGGGTGGTATGGCCGTAAGCGACAGCAGAGGTGGCCGGCACGGCTCATGTACACAGCAGATGGCTTTGGCCAATGCCTTTCATGAAAAAGCTTACGGCACCTGGTATTCCCAGGCAGTCTCCCATCCAAGTACTGACCAGGCCCTACCCTGCTTAGCTTCCGAGATCGGACGAGATCGGGCGTGTTCAGGGTGGTATGGCCGTAAGCGACAGCAGAGGTGGCCGGCACGGCTCATGTACACAGCAGATGGCTTTGGCCAAAGCCTTTCATGAAAAAGCGTACGGCACCTGGTATTCCCAGGCAGTCTCCCATCCAAGTACTGACCAGGCCCTATCCTGCTTAGCTTCCGAGATCGGACGAGATCCGGCGTGTTCAGGGTGGTATGGCCGTAAGCGACAGCAGAAGTGGCCGGTACGGCTCATGTACAGTAGATGACAGTACATTTCTTTAACCATAGAAACATGGTTAAAACAATATGCGTCAGCCACATCTCTATGTATTACAAACAGGCCGTTTTTTTTTCCCATTCAACAAGGCGGAAGAAAGTGCACCGTTCCCGGCGGCACT
>NC_136809.1:58607743-58610243 GCF_951216825.1 Electrona antarctica
GTGGCCTATCAGAGCGTAGAACAACTCTGGTCTCTCTTCATGACGGATACAAAACTATATGTTGTGTTTGGCCCTACCTCTGGTAGGGGTTTATCAATTGTCTGGGGCCATTGTCACTTGCTCCGCGAGTGGGAATCGAACTCACAGCCCTCCGCATTAGAGTCAGTTGCATTGACCACTAGTCCATTGACCGCCCTCCACCCTGAACAGATCAGGATTCTATATAAAGGGATATTAGCTGGGTTTAAATAGAGCTTGAATGTTTAAACAGTACTGGTCGGGATCCTGTTAAAAACGGCATCGTCCCAGAGGTGGATTTGAACCACCAACCTCTTGGTTTACGGCCAAGCACACTAGTCCACTGAGCCAAACAGGCTGTTGAGTGTTGAAGCAAAAGTGTGTGCATTGCAAATGGATTTGGAGTCCCAGGGGCGCGGCCGCTGTGCGCCCGTAGCCAATGGTGAAGATTCCAGGGGGGTGCTTAAGAGTGGGTACCCGGGTTCGGATGGAGAGCCGGGTTGTGGGTTTAGCTGGCTTCGGGCCTGGCACCCCGGTGGGGGCCCAAGGCTCCCTGGGTCCGCGTGGAGAGCCGGGCAAACCGGCTTTCTGCTGTCCACACTTAGAGAAGATTTTTACACTCGTACCCCGGAAGTCACGTTAGAGGCTGGCCCATGCCACCCCCTCCCCCGTGGGTTACCCGGGTCCGGGTGGAGAGCCGGGTTCCCACTTTAGCCGAGTTCTGAGTGGGCACCCCGGCAGGGTGACAAGGCTCCCAGGGGCCGCGTGGAGAGCCGGGCAAAACGCCACATTGTGTGTCTTTCACGCTTTTCATGCTTTTCCACGCTTTGAAGATTTTTCACTTGCACTCCGGAATTCATGTACTCCTTCCGTCCCCCTCCCCCTCGGCCGCACCCCCGCCAACAAGTTCGTGCTGCACATGATCTGGTGTTTTGTCATTCAGTCTGCCGACATGAAAAAGCTTACAGCACCTGGTATTCCCAGGCAGTCTCCCATCCAAGTACTGACCAGGCCCTACCCTGCTTAGCTTCCGAGATCGGACGAGATCGGGCGTGTTCAGGGTGGTATGGCCGTACGCGACAGCAGAGGAGGCCGGCACGGCTCATGTACACAGCAGATGGCTTTGGCCAATGGCTTTCATGAAAAAGCTTACGGCACCTGGTATTCCCAGGCAGTCTCCCATCCAAGTACTGACCAGGCCCTACCCTGCTTAGCTTCCGAGATCGGACGAGATCGGGCGTGTTCAGGGTGGTATGGCCGTAAGCGACGGCAGAGGAGGCCGGCACGGCTCATGTACATAGCAGATGGCTTTGGCCAATGGCTTCCATGAAAAAGCTTACGGCACCTGGTATTCCCAGGCAGTCTCCCATCCAAGTACTGACCAGGCCCTACCCTGCTTAGCTTCCGAGATCGGACGAGATCGGGCGTGTTCAGGGTGGTATGGCCGTAAGCGACAGCTGAGAAGGCCGGCACGGCTCATGTACACAGCAGATGGCTTTGGCCAATGCCTTTCATGAAAAGGCTTACGGCACCTGGTATTCCCAGGCAGTCTCCCATCCAAGTACTGACCAGGCCCTACCCTGCTTAGCTTCCGAGATCGGACGAGTTCAGGGTGGTATGGCCGTAAGCGACAGCAGAGGTGGCCGGCACGGCTCATGTACACAGCAGATGGCTTTGGCCAATGCCTTTCATGAAAAAGCTTACGGCACCTGGTATTCCCAGGCAGTCTCCCATCCAAGTACTGACCAGGCCCTACCCTGCTTAGCTTCCGAGATCGGACGAGATCGGGCGTGTTCAGGGTGGTATGGCCGTAAGCGACAGCAGAGGTGGCCGGCACGGCTCATGTACACAGCAGATGGCTTTGGCCAATGCCTTTCATGAAAATGCTTACGGCACCTGGTATTCCCAGGCAGTCTCCCATCCAAGTACTGACCAGGCCCTACCCTGCTTAGCTTCCGAGATCGGACGAGATCGGGCGTGTTCAGGGTGGTATGGCCGTAAGCGACAGCAGAGGTGGCCGGCACGGCTCATGTACACAGCAGATGGCTTTGGCCAAAGCCTTTCATGAAAAAGCGTACGGCACCTGGTATTCCCAGGCAGTCTCCCATCCAAGTACTGACCAGGCCCTATCCTGCTTAGCTTCCGAGATCGGACGAGATCCGGCGTGTTCAGGGTGGTATGGCCGTAAGCGACAGCAGAAGTGGCCGGTACGGCTCATGTACAGTAGATGACAGTACATTTCTTTAACCATAGAAACATGGTTAAAACAATATGCGTCAGCCACATCTCTATGTATTACAAACAGGCCGTTTTTTTTTCCCATTCAACAAGGCGGAAGAAAGTGCACCGTTCCCGGCGGCACTGCAATGCCGGGTCGATGCGTGGAGTGAACGGAGCAAGCCCCTTTTTCAACTCCTGAGTCAAAAAATCCGTTTAATATTTAGTCCCCATATAGGGGACATATCAGATATTAAACTGATAA
>NC_136809.1:58615243-58620243 GCF_951216825.1 Electrona antarctica
CTACCCTGCTTAGCTTCCGAGATCGGACGAGATCGGGCGTGTTCAGGGTGGTATGGCCGTAAGCGACAGCTGAGAAGGCCGGCACGGCTCATGTACACAGCAGATGGCTTTGGCCAATGCCTTTCATGAAAAGGCTTACGGCACCTGGTATTCCCAGGCAGTCTCCCATCCAAGTACTGACCAGGCCCTACCCTGCTTAGCTTCCGAGATCGGACGAGTTCAGGGTGGTATGGCCGTAAGCGACAGCAGAGGTGGCCGGCACGGCTCATGTACACAGCAGATGGCTTTGGCCAATGCCTTTCATGAAAAAGCTTACGGCACCTGGTATTCCCAGGCAGTCTCCCATCCAAGTACTGACCAGGCCCTACCCTGCTTAGCTTCCGAGATCGGACGAGATCGGGCGTGTTCAGGGTGGTATGGCCGTAAGCGACAGCAGAGGTGGCCGGCACGGCTCATGTACACAGCAGATGGCTTTGGCCAATGCCTTTCATGAAAAAGCTTACGGCACCTGGTATTCCCAGGCAGTCTCCCATCCAAGTACTGACCAGGCCCTACCCTGCTTAGCTTCCGAGATCGGACGAGATCGGGCGTGTTCAGGGTGGTATGGCCGTAAGCGACAGCAGAGGTGGCCGGCACGGCTCATGTACACAGCAGATGGCTTTGGCCAATGCCTTTCATGAAAATGCTTACGGCACCTGGTATTCCCAGGCAGTCTCCCATCCAAGTACTGACCAGGCCCTACCCTGCTTAGCTTCCGAGATCGGACGAGATCGGGCGTGTTCAGGGTGGTATGGCCGTAAGCGACAGCAGAGGTGGCCGGCACGGCTCATGTACACAGCAGATGGCTTTGGCCAAAGCCTTTCATGAAAAAGCGTACGGCACCTGGTATTCCCAGGCAGTCTCCCATCCAAGTACTGACCAGGCCCTATCCTGCTTAGCTTCCGAGATCGGACGAGATCCGGCGTGTTCAGGGTGGTATGGCCGTAAGCGACAGCAGAAGTGGCCGGTACGGCTCATGTACAGTAGATGACAGTACATTTCTTTAACCATAGAAACATGGTTAAAACAATATGCGTCAGCCACATCTCTATGTATTACAAACAGGCCGTTTTTTTTTCCCATTCAACAAGGCGGAAGAAAGTGCACCGTTCCCGGCGGCACTGCAATGCCGGGTCGATGCGTGGAGTGAACGGAGCAAGCCCCTTTTTCAACTCCTGAGTCAAAAAATCCGTTTAATATTTAGTCCCCATATAGGGGACATATCAGATATTAAACTGATAAGAACAGATACTACACTTGATCTTAGCCAAAAGGCCGAGAAGCGATAACCCTCAAACTGACTGCTGTGAAGTCCGCTTCCTAGGCTAACGACATTCCCATCCGGTCTGATACCCACTTAGTCATCACCATATACCCACTTGGGCATTAGCATAACAATGACCTCTGTGACCTCTCTAAGGACCCATTGGTAGATGCTTACAGCACCGTGGAGTATGCAAGCTTGCAGATCTGCTATTTTCATAACATTTCAAAAATGACAAAAGTGGCCCATCCACATGCATGCTTGTAGGTAGCCATTTTCAACAACTTCCGTTGGTCGCAGAGGCTCGGGATTGCCACCGTTGGAAAGCTCGCACCTGAGATAGGGGGGGGGGGGGGGGGGGGAGTGGAGGTGCATGGGCGTCGGTAGTGGGGGTGGGGTAGGCGTTGTTAAAATGTTTAAAAAGTGGAAAAACTGGGACGCTTTGGAGAAGCACAAGGGGGCGCTGCTGTGCAGCAAGCCCTCGGCCGTGCCCCGCCCACATTGGGGGTGTTGTTTTAAAATGTGGGTGTGGCCTATCAGAGCGTAGAACAACTCTGGTCTCTCTTCATGACGGATACAAAACTATATGTTGTGTTTGGCCCTACCTCTGGTAGGGGTTTATCAATTGTCTGGGGCCATTGTCACTTGCTCCGCGAGTGGGAATCGAACTCACAGCCCTCCGCATTAGAGTCAGTTGCATTGACCACTAGTCCATTGACGCCCTCCACCCTGAACAGATCAGGATTCTATATAAAGGGATATTAGCTGGGTTTAAATAGAGCTTGAATGTTTAAACAGTACTGGTCGGGATCCTGTTAAAAACGGCATCGTCCCAGAGGTGGATTTGAACCACCAACCTCTTGGTTTACGGCCAAGCACACTAGTCCACTGAGCCAAACAGGCTGTTGAGTGTTGAAGCAAAAGTGTGTGCATTGCAAATGGATTTGGAGTCCCAGGGGCGCGGCCGCTGTGCGCCCGTAGCCAATGGTGAAGATTCCAGGGGGGTGCTTAAGAGTGGGTACCCGGGTTCGGATGGAGAGCCGGGTTGTGGGTTTAGCTGGCTTCGGGCCTGGCACCCCGGTGGGGGCCCAAGGCTCCCTGGGTCCGCGTGGAGAGCCGGGCAAACCGGCTTTCTGCTGTCCACACTTAGAGAAGATTTTTACACTCGTACCCCGGAAGTCACGTTAGAGGCTGGCCCATGCCACCCCCTCCCCCGTGGGTTACCCGGGTCCGGGTGGAGAGCCGGGTTCCCACTTTAGCCGAGTTCTGAGTGGGCACCCCGGCAGGGTGACAAGGCTCCCAGGGGCCGTGTGGAGAGCCGGGCAAAACGCCACATTGTGTGTCTTTCACGCTTTTCATGCTTTTCCACGCTTTGAAGATTTTTCACTTGCACTCCGGAATTCATGTACTCCTTCCGTCCCCCTCCCCCTCGGCCGCACCCCCGCCAACAAGTTCGTGCTGCACATGATCTGGTGTTTTGTCATTCAGTCTGCCGACATGAAAAAGCTTACAGCACCTGGTATTCCCAGGCAGTCTCCCATCCAAGTACTGACCAGGCCCTACCCTGCTTAGCTTCCGAGATCGGACGAGATCGGGCGTGTTCAGGGTGGTATGGCCGTACGCGACAGCAGAGGAGGCCGGCACGGCTCATGTACACAGCAGATGGCTTTGGCCAATGGCTTTCATGAAAAAGCTTACGGCACCTGGTATTCCCAGGCAGTCTCCCATCCAAGTACTGACCAGGCCCTACCCTGCTTAGCTTCCGAGATCGGACGAGATCGGGCGTGTTCAGGGTGGTATGGCCGTAAGCGACGGCAGAGGAGGCCGGCACGGCTCATGTACATAGCAGATGGCTTTGGCCAATGGCTTCCATGAAAAAGCTTACGGCACCTGGTATTCCCAGGCAGTCTCCCATCCAAGTACTGACCAGGCCCTACCCTGCTTAGCTTCCGAGATCGGACGAGATCGGGCGTGTTCAGGGTGGTATGGCCGTAAGCGACAGCTGAGAAGGCCGGCACGGCTCATGTACACAGCAGATGGCTTTGGCCAATGCCTTTCATGAAAAGGCTTACGGCACCTGGTATTCCCAGGCAGTCTCCCATCCAAGTACTGACCAGGCCCTACCCTGCTTAGCTTCCGAGATCGGACGAGTTCAGGGTGGTATGGCCGTAAGCGACAGCAGAGGTGGCCGGCACGGCTCATGTACACAGCAGATGGCTTTGGCCAATGCCTTTCATGAAAAAGCTTACGGCACCTGGTATTCCCAGGCAGTCTCCCATCCAAGTACTGACCAGGCCCTACCCTGCTTAGCTTCCGAGATCGGACGAGATCGGGCGTGTTCAGGGTGGTATGGCCGTAAGCGACAGCAGAGGTGGCCGGCACGGCTCATGTACACAGCAGATGGCTTTGGCCAATGCCTTTCATGAAAATGCTTACGGCACCTGGTATTCCCAGGCAGTCTCCCATCCAAGTACTGACCAGGCCCTACCCTGCTTAGCTTCCGAGATCGGACGAGATCGGGCGTGTTCAGGGTGGTATGGCCGTAAGCGACAGCAGAGGTGGCCGGCACGGCTCATGTACACAGCAGATGGCTTTGGCCAAAGCCTTTCATGAAAAAGCGTACGGCACCTGGTATTCCCAGGCAGTCTCCCATCCAAGTACTGACCAGGCCCTATCCTGCTTAGCTTCCGAGATCGGAAGAGATCCGGCGTGTTCAGGGTGGTATGGCCGTAAGCGACAGCAGAAGTGGCCGGTACGGCTCATGTACAGTAGATGACAGTACATTTCTTTAACCATAGAAACATGGTTAAAACAATATGCGTCAGCCACATCTCTATGTATTACAAACAGGCCGTTTTTTTTTCCCATTCAACAAGGCGGAAGAAAGTGCACCGTTCCCGGCGGCACTGCAATGCCGGGTCGATGCGTGGAGTGAACGGAGCAAGCCCCTTTTTCAACTCCTGAGTCAAAAAATCCGTTTAATATTTAGTCCCCATATAGGGGACATATCAGATATTAAACTGATAAGAACAGATACTACACTTGATCTTAGCCAAAAGGCCGAGAAGCGATAACCCTCAAACTGACTGCTGTGAAGTCCGCTTCCTAGGCTAACGACATTCCCATCCGGTCTGATACCCACTTAGTCATCACCATATACCCACTTGGGCATTAGCATAACAATGACCTCTGTGACCTCTCTAAGGACCCATTGGTAGATGCTTACAGCACCGTGGAGTATGCAAGCTTGCAGATCTGCTATTTTCATAACATTTCAAAAATGACAAAAGTGGCCCATCCACATGCATGCTTGTAGGTAGCCATTTTCAACAACTTCCGTTGGTCGCAGAGGCTCGGGATTGCCACCGTTGGAAAGCTCGCACCTGAGATAGGGGGGGGGGGGGGGGGAGTGGAGGTGCATGGGCGTCGGTAGTGGGGGTGGGGTAGGCGTTGTTAAAATGTTTAAAAAGTGGAAAAACTGGGACGCTTTGGAGAAGCACAAGGGGGCGCTGCTGTGCAGCAAGCCCTCGGCCGTGCCCCGCCCACATTGGGGGTGTTGTTTTAAAATGTGGGTGTGGCCTATCAGAGCGTAGAACAACTCTGGTCTCTCTTCATGACGGATACAAAACTATATGTTGTGTTTGGCCCTACCTCTGGTAGGGGTTTATCAATTGTCTGGGGCCATTGTCACTTGCTC
>NC_136809.1:58627743-58630243 GCF_951216825.1 Electrona antarctica
TCCATGAAAAAGCTTACGGCACCTGGTATTCCCAGGCAGTCTCCCATCCAAGTACTGACCAGGCCCTACCCTGCTTAGCTTCCGAGATCGGACGAGATCGGGCGTGTTCAGGGTGGTATGGCCGTAAGCGACAGCTGAGAAGGCCGGCACGGCTCATGTACACAGCAGATGGCTTTGGCCAATGCCTTTCATGAAAAGGCTTACGGCACCTGGTATTCCCAGGCAGTCTCCCATCCAAGTACTGACCAGGCCCTACCCTGCTTAGCTTCCGAGATCGGACGAGTTCAGGGTGGTATGGCCGTAAGCGACAGCAGAGGTGGCCGGCACGGCTCATGTACACAGCAGATGGCTTTGGCCAATGCCTTTCATGAAAAAGCTTACGGCACCTGGTATTCCCAGGCAGTCTCCCATCCAAGTACTGACCAGGCCCTACCCTGCTTAGCTTCCGAGATCGGACGAGATCGGGCGTGTTCAGGGTGGTATGGCCGTAAGCGACAGCAGAGGTGGCCGGCACGGCTCATGTACACAGCAGATGGCTTTGGCCAATGCCTTTCATGAAAATGCTTACGGCACCTGGTATTCCCAGGCAGTCTCCCATCCAAGTACTGACCAGGCCCTACCCTGCTTAGCTTCCGAGATCGGACGAGATCGGGCGTGTTCAGGGTGGTATGGCCGTAAGCGACAGCAGAGGTGGCCGGCACGGCTCATGTACACAGCAGATGGCTTTGGCCAATGCCTTTCATGAAAAAGCTTACGGCACCTGGTATTCCCAGGCAGTCTCCCATCCAAGTACTGACCAGGCCCTACCCTGCTTAGCTTCCGAGATCGGACGAGATCGGGCGTGTTCAGGGTGGTATGGCCGTAAGCGACAGCAGAGGTGGCCGGCACGGCTCATGTACACAGCAGATGGCTTTGGCCAAAGCCTTTCATGAAAAAGCGTACGGCACCTGGTATTCCCAGGCAGTCTCCCATCCAAGTACTGACCAGGCCCTATCCTGCTTAGCTTCCGAGATCGGACGAGATCCGGCGTGTTCAGGGTGGTATGGCCGTAAGCGACAGCAGAAGTGGCCGGTACGGCTCATGTACAGTAGATGACAGTACATTTCTTTAACCATAGAAACATGGTTAAAACAATATGCGTCAGCCACATCTCTATGTATTACAAACAGGCCGTTTTTTTTTCCCATTCAACAAGGCGGAAGAAAGTGCACCGTTCCCGGCGGCACTGCAATGCCGGGTCGATGCGTGGAGTGAACGGAGCAAGCCCCTTTTTCAACTCCTGAGTCAAAAAATCCGTTTAATATTTAGTCCCCATATAGGGGACATATCAGATATTAAACTGATAAGAACAGATACTACACTTGATCTTAGCCAAAAGGCCGAGAAGCGATAACCCTCAAACTGACTGCTGTGAAGTCCGCTTCCTAGGCTAACGACATTCCCATCCGGTCTGATACCCACTTAGTCATCACCATATACCCACTTGGGCATTAGCATAACAATGACCTCTGTGACCTCTCTAAGGACCCATTGGTAGATGCTTACAGCACCGTGGAGTATGCAAGCTTGCAGATCTGCTATTTTCATAACATTTCAAAAATGACAAAAGTGGCCCATCCACATGCATGCTTGTAGGTAGCCATTTTCAACAACTTCCGTTGGTCGCAGAGGCTCGGGATTGCCACCGTTGGAAAGCTCGCACCTGAGATAGGGGGGGGGGGGGGGGGAGTGGAGGTGCATGGGCGTCGGTAGTGGGGGTGGGGTAGGCGTTGTTAAAATGTTTAAAAAGTGGAAAAACTGGGACGCTTTGGAGAAGCACAAGGGGGCGCTGCTGTGCAGCAAGCCCTCGGCCGTGCCCCGCCCACATTGGGGGCGTTGTTTTAAAATGTGGGTGTGGCCTATCAGAGCGTAGAACAACTCTGGTCTCTCTTCATGACGGATACAAAACTATATGTTGTGTTTGGCCCTACCTCTGGTAGGGGTTTATCAATTGTCTGGGGCCATTGTCACTTGCTCCGCGAGTGGGAATCGAACTCACAGCCCTCCGCATTAGAGTCAGTTGCATTGACCACTAGTCCATTGCCCGCCCTCCACCCTGAACAGATCAGGATTCTATATAAAGGGATATTAGCTGGGTTTAAATAGAGCTTGAATGTTTAAACAGTACTGGTCGGGATCCTGTTAAAAACGGCATCGTCCCAGAGGTGGATTTGAACCACCAACCTCTTGGTTTACGGCCAAGCACACTAGTCCACTGAGCCAAACAGGCTGTTGAGTGTTGAAGCAAAAGTGTGTGCATTGCAAATGGATTTGGAGTCCCAGGGGCGCGGCCGCTGTGCGCCCGTAGCCAATGGTGAAGATTCCAGGGGGGTGCTTAAGAGTGGGTACCCGGGTTCGGATGGAGAGCCGGGTTGTGGGTTTAGCTGGCTTCGGGCCTGGCACCCCGGTGGGGGCCCAAGGCTCCCTGGGTCCGCGTGGAGAGCCGGGCAAACCGGCTTTC
>NC_136809.1:58632743-58645243 GCF_951216825.1 Electrona antarctica
TGGGGTAGGCGTTGTTAAAATGTTTAAAAAGTGGAAAAACTGGGACGCTTTGGAGAAGCACAAGGGGGCGCTGCTGTGCAGCAAGCCCTCGGCCGTGCCCCGCCCACATTGGGGGCGTTGTTTTAAAATGTGGGTGTGGCCTATCAGAGCGTAGAACAACTCTGGTCTCTCTTCATGACGGATACAAAACTATATGTTGTGTTTGGCCCTACCTCTGGTAGGGGTTTATCAATTGTCTGGGGCCATTGTCACTTGCTCCGCGAGTGGGAATCGAACTCACAGCCCTCCGCATTAGAGTCAGTTGCATTGACCACTAGTCCATTGCCCGCCCTCCACCCTGAACAGATCAGGATTCTATATAAAGGGATATTAGCTGGGTTTAAATAGAGCTTGAATGTTTAAACAGTACTGGTCGGGATCCTGTTAAAAACGGCATCGTCCCAGAGGTGGATTTGAACCACCAACCTCTTGGTTTACGGCCAAGCACACTAGTCCACTGAGCCAAACAGGCTGTTGAGTGTTGAAGCAAAAGTGTGTGCATTGCAAATGGATTTGGAGTCCCAGGGGCGCGGCCGCTGTGCGCCCGTAGCCAATGGTGAAGATTCCAGGGGGGTGCTTAAGAGTGGGTACCCGGGTTCGGATGGAGAGCCGGGTTGTGGGTTTAGCTGGCTTCGGGCCTGGCACCCCGGTGGGGGCCCAAGGCTCCCTGGGTCCGCGTGGAGAGCCGGGCAAACCGGCTTTCTGCTGTCCACACTTAGAGAAGATTTTTACACTCGTACCCCGGAAGTCACGTTAGAGGCTGGCCCATGCCACCCCCTCCCCCGTGGGTTACCCGGGTCCGGGTGGAGAGCCGGGTTCCCACTGTAGCCTGACATTGGGAGGGTTTGTAATTGACAATTATGCAAGTTGAACCAATGCAACACCCCCCCCCAAACCGGTTCCTCTTGAGTGAGTATAATTTAGAGGACCAAAACCAACAGGGGGAGGGTGACATCCCTCTTGGCACTAAATCACTGGTTCACCACACACACACCAGTTTGATGTTTACACTGACTAAGCAACCAGGACGCCTCAACCTCCCAGCGACCCCTTTTGCCTTTTTAAGTGCTTAAGCAGATCGGCTGGCACGCAAGAAACCGTTCAACCAAGAAACAGACTCACAAATCAACACGCAAACAGACCTGCGTGGAATTGGATTACAACACGCATACACACTGCCTTAAACGATTCTGGGCTGCAAACACCCACGCAACGCTATAAATGAATGTGTAGGACACCTGTCCTCAAATGTTATTATTACTGTTTCTCCTCTTTGTTCTACCTATGTTCTAACCACTGCGTTGAGACCAGAGTGAACATGTCCGTCAAATGAGAGGAAATGTGTGTGCGTTGGTGCGCACGTGTGTGTGTGTGTGTGTGTGTGTGTGTGTGTGTGTGTGTGTGCGCACACATCTGAAAGAGAAGATTCCTTAGCGATTAGGCCAGCGATAAGGAGAGAGAGTGATAGGTGCACAGGACAGCGTCTTTCCCCTCTTCCTGTGGGCCGTAAAAGCTGTAAAAACAATTCTGTTGACTCCAACTAAAACTGGTTAAAACTGGATTTGAAGTTAGACAAAGGAAAACGCCTAATTTAGTTTGAGACCCCTTTTCAATATAACGTGTGTCACCCAAGACACGTTGCTCATTTTGGTCGAGACGCTGGCTGAACCACATCAGCCGGTGCGTTCTTTTACCGGCAGCCGGGGGGCTGCACCTCCGCGACACCACACTAGGACTTAGAGCGAGTCCCGTTTACCACTTGTGGGTTTCCATATGAAACGATTTGATCGACTTTTTATACTTTATACTTTAACTAAACAAGTACGAGGAAAGTTACACTCGCGTGCAGGCTGGAAACTAATTTTGTCAACTTAACCCTGGTATCCAGTTTCCGAGCGCCGCTGAGGTTCCATCATCGAAAAGGTTGGTCAAAGATGTGTTTGACAGTCGAGCTCCCAGAACGACATTCTTTTAATACAAAATAGTGTTCAGAACTAATGATAGGATTAGCTACCCTTTTGACGTAGTTTTGTCATTTAAATCTTAAAAGTGACGCCAACCATAGAGCCCCTCCTCGCGAGAACCTCTTTCCTCTTTCCTCTTTCTTCTTCCTGAAACTATCTTTGCATTGTGCTTGTAAACTGAACGGACCTATAGTTGAAATTGTTATTTGAGTAAGACTGGACTTTATAACGTTTGCCCTTGGCTATTTTGCACAACTCATGTGCGGACTAGTCAGAAGCAACTATACCACAGTCTACCAAATGGTATATTTTCAATGCGCATGGTTAAACCTTTCTGGCTCATGCCCCGAATTGGATTAACCCTGACGCGCCCGTTCTTGCTATGTTTTTATTTGAGTATATGACAAGTATGTTGTAACAGTATTTCGATATAATAAATATCTCATTTTGCTGGTACAATCTAAACAAATCTCCGGACTATTCTTTGATTCCGTCTGTGTGTATTTGATTTGTTTTATATTGGGGGAACTGTAACACAGTATTTATTCATACCAGGTATTCGTAACTCACGTCTTCAGATAGACGTTTTTATGATAAGATACACAGTATGTACATAGTTTCAAATCGCTTCATTCCGAGTGGAAACTATGTGTATATTGACAGGCTAAGTGACTCACGTCTTCAATTGGACGTTAATGAGATGCAAGTAGATAGGAATTAAATGTGTATTCGATTCGCTGGCGAGTCGGGGTTGCATTTGATTTCTGGCTAATTGACATCATAATCTTGCCTAATAATCCCTACATAATGGTGTCCCGTTAACGGAACTGGTTTACTGTGTTATATGGACCCTTCGATGTGAGAGAAATTAATGTACATGTAATTGGAATCGAGGTTGGTTTTTTTTAGAGTTGTTTTTAGGGTAAATGGTTTGATCCGCGTCTCACGCTGTGACCGTGGCTGGAACCTAGAACATTACGTTCAAATTCCCTCCAACATTAGGTCCCACGTTTCTGCAGACACGGGATTACTATTTATTGGAGCGTAATTAATAAAAGTGGGCTATCGTTTAAGTGATTCTGTTTCCTAACGCCCAGTTGCACTGTCCCCGAATGTAAGCTATTTGTGGGTCATCTCAGCAACGAATGCTTGCCACTGGACTAAGCGATTAAGTTCGTATAGCGTGTATTTCGCGCTATTGTTCAGGGGAACCTGAGAATTCTCTCTTTGCTATAAAACGGCTCACGGCATTACAGAAAGGCCATTGGTTTAGTATGAATTTAGACTTAAGTGTCGCCATAAGTGTGCTGCTTTGTTGAGGTTGAGAGTTTAGATCAGGAGCGTAAACAAGAATCTGTACTGTGGCTAATTGACGTGATCGCAAATACAGTGTTGTTCACTGCCTGCGAAAACACGTCTGCTCTGGCCACTTGCGAGATCGCCATTTTGTAAATTGGGGCGTGTCGCGCTTCCACTGTGTTTAAGGGAAGCTGCTCACGCTCGGATTGCATAATCGCCATCTTGTGTATTCCCCGTCGGCGCCCCGCCCCGTGAGGTCCGACCGCTGGGTGCGTGACGCTCTGCGTCCGGCCAGCCTGCCCATTGTTGGCAACGTGTGATACAAAGTAGGCAATCGCCCCATCTTGTGGCCGCCGGTTGTGTCACACGCGTTTTATTGATCGTTGCGTTCCTCTCGGTTACATGCATGGTCGTGTTTTGCTACTTGACGAAGATTAACACCTCTTAATCTTTGCACTTGGTGGGGACTTATTTTGCGTGTCAGAGTACACTCATTAAGTTTGCATATACTGGTAGCTCATTAATTGCCTCACTGCTGTGGGGACATTTTGCGTTGTTTGCTTGTGTTTGTAAACATATAGCGTGGTGTTGTGGTAACTCACGTAAACCCTCTTTCATGCTCATTTCAGGCAAATTCGGTTGTGGATAATTGATTTTGTGGTACATAAAGTGAAACGTTGCTGCTATTTACGGCCTGGGCCTTGGACAAAATTGGAGCATTCTTTAAATTTGCATAGCCTTTGTTCTGTGCAAAATCAAGCTTGTTTTGTTTAAGGGATACAGGTCTTTTGTTATTCGTTTTAATCACACCCCTGCCCTAGCTTATTTCAGGCATTATCATTTGACTTTAAATTTTTAAGGTGGACTTTGGTTGACTGATCGTTTTAAAATCTTTCAGGATTTCAGTCGATTCATTGGCCCGTTATGCTCAAATGGGTTTGTTTTGCAGATTACGGTTCCAATTTTGAGATGGGGATTGACTTAATTATTTTAATGATTCATTCCGATCTCTCGTTGGACGCTGGGATTTTTAAAATAAACTCTGTTTAAGTGTGTGGTTGATGTTTTAATTGACCAGGCAATTAAATTGTTGAGTTTACTTAATTAATACCATTTTGTCATTAGGAGTGTGAATTTCAAGAGATTCAGTCATTCCTTGGTGGCATTTAAAATTTAAGGCTCGAAATAACCTTCTGGCTAAATGAGTGGTGGATCTAACAACCTTTTGAGGTTTTGATCGACCAGGCAATTAGCTTGCTGGTTTAATTGGTTATTTCCGTTTGGTTGGATGTGTGGTTGATTAAAGCTTTGAGGTTTGGTTGATCAGGCAATTGACTGATTGGGTTTAATTAATTATTTTAATTTTGGACATTTACAGTTTGAAATTTTGAATTCAATTTTTTTTTGTTGTGTTTATTCCCTTTTTAATTTTTATTCACTCCCTTCCTTCCTTGCAAAAGGAACTAAGGGTGTTAATAAAAAGGGGGGTTAGGGGCAGGAATAATAACACAAACGATATAGCCTTTTCACTTGTGCACAATTGTCCTCAAACCAAATTGAGGACCACAGTGCTGTTTTTACCTGAGAGGCAGCGAGGGAGCGTGGTTGTTGCATTGTTTCCTACCGCTGTCTGTTGACAGAATTGTTGCGGCTTAGAAGCATACTGTGCTGTGAGCCAGCTACACGAACAGGGAACATGGATTGTTGCGTAGCTATAAGAAAGATGCTTAGTCTGACAGACTCTGACATTCCTAACGTCGGTCAAATAGATGCAGACACAGTCCTTTCAAATCTCCAAACTTTAGCTAGTGCTCATGCTGAATCAAGACTTTACACTGAGGCAGAACGCGAGAAATTAACTGGGCATGTATTGGCAAACTTAGTCCGGTTACATGAGCTTGATTGCTTAGCAGTCAAAGCTAACGTGGAGGCAATTGCCAGGTCTCGGCAGCAGATAAAAGACTTGACTGATGAACTTGAGTTACGAGAGACACAGGCTCGCTTGACTGATATTGTCACCAAGCTAGCCACCACAGATAGTAAGTTGAATAGGGCTAAACAAGAGATCGCCGACCTCAAGGCGCAGTTTACCCAGTTTCAACAGACCAACAGTGACCTCGTGGAGGCACAGCTGGAAATAACTTGCTTACAGGGCACTAATTCCCCACCGGGGACTCCTCCTTTAGGGGGGAGAGAGGCCCAGTTACGGCAAAGTCTGACTTTCCAAGGCACACCCATTTTGGATGTGGAAGGAAGGTCTACAGACAGGCTGGATACCGACGTCACTTTGTGCGAAGGAACAGACTTGGGTTTGTTGATAAGCACTGACTTCTATGATTCCAGCCTGACCATTCCGGTCATTGGCAAAATCCCTGCGTTACTGCAGCGGGACCAACGGTCCCCTGATGGGACGACGGCCCCTGTGAAAAGAGACTTTGATCTAGTGTCATTACAGGCGGCTGACCCAGCCCTAGCCCACATGATGGCGCTCCTTGCTGGGGACACACCAACACCTATCCCTGACACAGACAGGGACTCAACAGAGTACCTAACCCAACTACTGTTGTCAAGCGACTACATGTCGCTGAGCAATGGTCTGTTGGTGTATGCTGTTGATTCATATACATCTCCGCGTCTAGTTATACCCCAGCACCACAGGGGGGTACTATTAAGCTTCGGCCACAACTCCCCAACTGCTGTACACCGAGGTGTCGAGGCAACCTGCGATGAGTTGTGCCAGATGGCCTATTGGCCCAAAATGTACCAAGACGTGGTTCATTATGTGAAAGGTTGTTTGACGTGCTGTCAGTTCCAACCTTCAAGTCCAACCCCGAGAACACCCTTACAAGAGAGGGGAATTATGTTCCCATGGGCAGATCTGCAGATAGATTGGATTGGACCATTTGCCAGATCTTCTCAGAAGAACTTGGCAAAGAGCATGGAGGTCAAGAAAGCCCACTATGGCAAAAGGCCCTCGCAGGACCAGCTCCAAGTAAGGGATTTGGTTCGGTGTTCCACTTTTGCTCACCAAGAGGGGATGAACAATAGGTCCCTCCCCAAATGGAAAGGCCTGTACCATATAGTGGACAAGTTTTCCCCGATAGCCTATAAGATACAAATCGGGAAAGGCCAAGGCAAGCCAGTGACAAAATGGGTACACCGAAACCAAATCAAATTACACACGCCCCAGACAATCACCGAACTGACCATCTGAGACCAAAACCAAGGCGAGAGAACTCACCGGCAGGCACGCCTTGTTGGCTGCTCTACATTGTAGAACTCTTAGCTGTGTTGTGCCTAGCCTATTGAGTTTCTCGCCTAAATAGTTTAAGCAACATAGGACCCTGTTTCCCGTGAAACAGTAAGAAACCTCCTCCCCTACCGAAACGGGATGATCACTTGGTATGTGTAACACACACACCATTAGTAATTTTTGTTTACATTTTCTTGTTTTATTATTATTAAAACGACCTCAAAGTGCCTGTGCAGAATAATGCTTCCTAAGATAGAGGGTTGACCTTTTGTTCCGTTTCCTGACTCGGTGTGAGACATGATCAAACATCAACCTCGCTAGCGGAATGAATTCAAACCTGTAGGTGCACTAGCCTGCTAAACCACCTGTGGTCACAAAATGTAGTTACTGTTTTGTTTTCTACCATTAGAGTGTGAGCCATTGCTCCTTAGTTTTTTCGTCTGTTTGTTTTTACCAGACAAAATAATTATTCCCACTAGACGTTGAGCCATTTGCTCCTTATAGTCTGTTATCGTTTGAATTTTTAGACCAGTACAACTTTATCAATAGGAGTAGAGAGCTCAGTGTAAAATGACTTAGGAGAAACCATGTCGTTTTGGGTGCATGATGTGGTCAATAACACTTTGACCTGCCAGCAATGACATGTTTTGACATTGTTGTGTTTCCCCTGGGAGCGTATGGTCGTGCTCGGGGAAGCCTTACACCCACCTGAATGACATTACAGACACTGCCTCCTGCCTCTCTCTCCCTCACATGGATGTTACCCCGCGCCTAGCGGAACCTTGCATCCGCCTGGATGACACTACAGACACTGTCTCCTGTCCGCTCTTTCTTCCCCACATGAATGCTACGCCATGCCTGGAGGGCATTACACCCAGCTGAATGACAGTGTTTTGAATGAATTGACATTGTTTTGTTTCCCCTGGGAGCGTATGTCGTGCTCGGGGAAGCCTGAATGACCTTCAGACACTGTCTCCTGTTTCTCTCTCTCATGGATGCTGCTCCGTGACTAGCGGAACCTGGCATCCACCTGAATGACAGTGTTTTGAATGAATTGACATTGTGTTGTTTCCCCTGGGAGCGTATGTCGTGCTCGGGGAAGCCTGAATGACATTCAGACACTGTCGCCTGTGCACTCTCTCATGGAATCTACTCTGCACCCAGCAGAACTCTACACCTACCTGAAACGACCGTACAGACACTGCCTTTCCTACCTTTCCCCTGTGTCACAGGTGCTATCCTGGGCATCCAAGGGAGTGCTACGAACATTGACACCACTACAGGGGAACGCGACCCCACTGTCGAAAAAGGGGCCCTATGGGCAAGACAGACACCCCATTGGCCTCAACTTGACATCTTGTCCCGAATGGAGGTCAGGATATGTAACTAGGCCAAACGAAGGTCCACGTTGTCTCTTCATTTATCCTAGAGAGGGGATATGTAGCCTGACATTGGGAGGGTTTGTAATTGACAATTATGCAAGTTGAACCAATGCAACACCCCCCCCCAAACCGGTTCCTCTTGAGTGAGTATAATTTAGAGGACCAAAACCAACAGGGGGAGGGTGACATCCCTCTTGGCACTAAATCACTGGTTCACCACACACACACCAGTTTGATGTTTACACTGACTAAGCAACCAGGACGCCTCAACCTCCCAGCGACCCCTTTTGCCTTTTTAAGTGCTTAAGCAGATCGGCTGGCACGCAAGAAACCGTTCAACCAAGAAACAGACTCACAAATCAACACGCAAACAGACCTGCGTGGAATTGGATTACAACACGCATACACACTGCCTTAAACGATTCTGGGCTGCAAACACCCACGCAACGCTATAAATGAATGTGTAGGACACCTGTCCTCAAATGTTATTATTACTGTTTCTCCTCTTTGTTCTACCTATGTTCTAACCACTGCGTTGAGACCAGAGTGAACATGTCCGTCAAATGAGAGGAAATGTGTGTGCGTTGGTGCGCACGTGTGTGTGTGTGTGTGTGTGTGTGTGTGTGTGTGTGTGTGCGCACACATCTGAAAGAGAAGATTCCTTAGCGATTAGGCCAGCGATAAGGAGAGAGAGTGATAGGTGCACAGGACAGCGTCTTTCCCCTCTTCCTGTGGGCCGTAAAAGCTGTAAAAACAATTCTGTTGACTCCAACTAAAACTGGTTAAAACTGGATTTGAAGTTAGACAAAGGAAAACGCCTAATTTAGTTTGAGACCCCTTTTCAATATAACGTGTGTCACCCAAGACACGTTGCTCATTTTGGTCGAGACGCTGGCTGAACCACATCAGCCGGTGCGTTCTTTTACCGGCAGCCGGGGGGCTGCACCTCCGCGACACCACACTAGGACTTAGAGCGAGTCCCGTTTACCACTTGTGGGTTTCCATATGAAACGATTTGATCGACTTTTTATACTTTATACTTTAACTAAACAAGTACGAGGAAAGTTACACTCGCGTGCAGGCTGGAAACTAATTTTGTCAACTTAACCCTGGTATCCAGTTTCCGAGCGCCGCTGAGGTTCCATCATCGAAAAGGTTGGTCAAAGATGTGTTTGACAGTCGAGCTCCCAGAACGACATTCTTTTAATACAAAATAGTGTTCAGAACTAATGATAGGATTAGCTACCCTTTTGACGTAGTTTTGTCATTTAAATCTTAAAAGTGACGCCAACCATAGAGCCCCTCCTCGCGAGAACCTCTTTCCTCTTTCCTCTTTCTTCTTCCTGAAACTATCTTTGCATTGTGCTTGTAAACTGAACGGACCTATAGTTGAAATTGTTATTTGAGTAAGACTGGACTTTATAACGTTTGCCCTTGGCTATTTTGCACAACTCATGTGCGGACTAGTCAGAAGCAACTATACCACAGTCTACCAAATGGTATATTTTCAATGCGCATGGTTAAACCTTTCTGGCTCATGCCCCGAATTGGATTAACCCTGACGCGCCCGTTCTTGCTATGTTTTTATTTGAGTATATGACAAGTATGTTGTAACAGTATTTCGATATAATAAATATCTCATTTTGCTGGTACAATCTAAACAAATCTCCGGACTATTCTTTGATTCCGTCTGTGTGTATTTGATTTGTTTTATATTGGGGGAACTGTAACACAGTATTTATTCATACCAGGTATTCGTAACTCACGTCTTCAGATAGACGTTTTTATGATAAGATACACAGTATGTACATAGTTTCAAATCGCTTCATTCCGAGTGGAAACTATGTGTATATTGACAGGCTAAGTGACTCACGTCTTCAATTGGACGTTAATGAGATGCAAGTAGATAGGAATTAAATGTGTATTCGATTCGCTGGCGAGTCGGGGTTGCATTTGATTTCTGGCTAATTGACATCATAATCTTGCCTAATAATCCCTACACCACTTTAGCCGAGTTCTGAGTGGGCACCCCGGCAGGGTGACAAGGCTCCCAGGGGCCGCGTGGAGAGCCGGGCAAAACGCCACATTGTGTGTCTTTCACGCTTTTCATGCTTTTCCACGCTTTGAAGATTTTTCACTTGCACTCCGGAATTCATGTACTCCTTCCGTCCCCCTCCCCCTCGGCCGCACCCCCGCCAACAAGTTCGTGCTGCACATGATCTGGTGTTTTGTCATTCAGTCTGCCGACATGAAAAAGCTTACAGCACCTGGTATTGCCAGGCAGTCTCCCATCCAAGTACTGACCAGGCCCTACCCTGCTTAGCTTCCGAGATCGGACGAGATCGGGCGTGTTCAGGGTGGTATGGCCGTACGCGACAGCAGAGGAGGCCGGCACGGCTCATGTACACAGCAGATGGCTTTGGCCAATGGCTTTCATGAAAAAGCTTACGGCACCTGGTATTCCCAGGCAGTCTCCCATCCAAGTACTGACCAGGCCCTACCCTGCTTAGCTTCCGAGATCGGACGAGTTCAGGGTGGTATGGCCGTAAGCGACAGCAGAGGTGGCCGGCACGGCTCATGTACACAGCAGATGGCTTTGGCCAATGCCTTTCATGAAAAAGCTTACGGCACCTGGTATTCCCAGGCAGTCTCCCATCCAAGTACTGACCAGGCCCTACCCTGCTTAGCTTCCGAGATCGGACGAGATCGGGCGTGTTCAGGGTGGTATGGCCGTAAGCGACAGCAGAAGTGGCCGGTACGGCTCATGTACAGTAGATGACAGTACATTTCTTTAACCATAGAAACATGGTTAAAACAATATGCGTCAGCCACATCTCTATGTATTACAAACAGGCCGTTTTTTTTCCCCATTCAACAAGGCGGAAGAAAGTGCACCGTTCCCGGCGGCACTGCAATGCCGGGTCGATGCGTGGAGTGAACGGAGCAAGCCCCTTTTTCAACTCCTGAGTCAAAAAATCCGTTTAATATTTAGTCCCCATATAGGGGACATATCAGATATTAAACTGATAAGAACAGATACTACACTTGATCTTAGCCAAAAGGCCGAGAAGCGATAACCCTCAAACTGCTTCCTAGGCTAACGACATTCCCATCCGGTCTGATACCCACTTAGTCATCACCATATACCCACTTGGGCATTAGCATAACAATGACCTCTGTGACCTCTCTAAGGACCCATTGGTAGATGCTTACAGCACCGTGGAGTATGCAAGCTTGCAGATCTGCTATTTTCATAACATTTCAAAAATGACAAAAGTGGCCCATCCACATGCATGCTTGTAGGTAGCCATTTTCAACAACTTCCGTTGGTCGCAGAGGCTCGGGATTGCCACCGTTGGAAAGCTCGCACCTGAGATAGGGGGGGGGGGGGGGGAGTGGAGGTGCATGGGCGTCGGTAGTGGGGGTGGGGTAGGCGTTGTTAAAATGTTTAAAAAGTGGAAAAACTGGGACGCTTTGGAGAAGCACAAGGGGGCGCTGCTGTGCAGCAAGCCCTCGGCCGTGCCCCGCCCACATTGGGGGCGTTGTTTTAAAATGTGGGTGTGGCCTATCAGAGCGTAGAACAACTCTGGTCTCTCTTCATGACGGATACAAAACTATATGTTGTGTTTGGCCCTACCTCTGGTAGGGGTTTATCAATTGTCTGGGGCCATTGTCACTTGCTCCGCGAGTGGGAATCGAACTCACAGCCCTCCGCATTAGAGTCAGTTGCATTGACCACTAGTCCATTGCCCACCCTCCACCCTGAACAGATCAGGATTCTATATAAAGGGATATTAGCTGGGTTTAAATAGAGCTTGAATGTTTAAACAGTACTGGTCGGGATCCTGTTAAAAACGGCATCGTCCCAGAGGTGGATTTGAACCACCAACCTCTTGGTTTACGGCCAAGCACACTAGTCCACTGAGCCAAACAGGCTGTTGAGTGTTGAAGCAAAAGTGTGTGCATTGCAAATGGATTTGGAGTCCCAGGGGCGCGGCCGCTGTGCGCCCGTAGCCAATGGTGAAGATTCCAGGGGGGTGCTTAAGAGTGGGTACCCGGGTTCGGATGGAGAGCCGGGTTGTGGGTTTAGCTGGCTTCGGGCCTGGCACCCCGGTGGGGGCCCAAGGCTCCCTGGGTCCGCGTGGAGAGCCGGGCAAACCGGCTTTCTGCTGTCCACACTTAGAAGATTTTTACACTCGTACCCCGGAAGTCACGTTAGAGGCTGGCCCATGCCACCCCCTCCCCCGTGGGTTACCCGGGTCCGGGTGGAGAGCCGGGTTCCCACTTTAGCCGAGTTCTGAGTGGGCACCCCGGCAGGGTGACAAGGCTCCCAGGGGCCGCGTGGAGAGCCGGGCAAAACGCCACATTGTGTGTCTTTCACGCTTTTCATGCTTTTCCACGCTTTGAAGATTTTTCACTTGCACTCCGGAATTCATGTACTCCTTCCGTCCCCCTCCCCCTCGGCCGCACCCCCGCCAACAAGTTCGTGCTGCACATGATCTGGTGTTTTGTCATTCAGTCTGCCGACATGAAAAAGCTTACAGCACCTGGTATTCCCAGGCA
>NC_136809.1:58647743-58727743 GCF_951216825.1 Electrona antarctica
AATGGACATGGTCGTTGCTCTTTTGCTCCTATTTCTATTCTGGACAACCCAAAGCTGCGCTATTTCATGTGTGCTATCTAGGGCTATCAAATAATGCGTTGTAACAAGGTGTAGTCATTATCTATCACGGTTTTGGAGATAGGGCAATTTGAATGTTCAACATCCTAAAATAAAAACATGCCAAGGTGACATTTGCTGCTGCAACTCACACTAAAACCCATTTTTTCATCCAAAGACTGGTCTCTGGGGCTAGAACTAGACATATTCTGAAAGAGCATTGAAAGGTGAGTAAACTGACCACTGTTTGGTGGTCATAGCCCCTACAGAACTTAAAAAAGCCCTCAAGACGTGCTGCTTTGTGCAAAATACTGATGTTACATAACTTGTATTGGGACATGCCCAAGGGGACGTGCTGACATCCCATGGAGACAGTCCCTTCGGCATAGCCTATGCCATGAAATCACTGCCTCAAAAATCCCTTCATTTACATGCGAGATGGACACGACATTTGCACGCCTTCCAAGACACCTAGAGCCGTGAAACCACCGCAGGGATGCCCTACATCGAGTGCCGATCAACATATGTCAAAATCATACCCTCAGCAACTGTAAAAAAAGGTTTGCCGCAAATGATCAACCTTTGGTCAAAAGGTTGTTAGGGGTGTAGCCTCTAGGACCATCCTGAGGCCCCAAAGTGAAGCACTTTTTTCCCACAGTATGTACGAAGGCCAGCTTCTAGATTCTGATTGTTGGGCATGAGGAGTATCGTTGCTGAAAATCTGGGGTCCTCAGGTGGTCTTACGGTCGATCCGCAGCCAAAAAGGGTTTGAGGCCGAGATATGGGATGGATCAAGGCATGCCCGAATGGACATGGTCGTTGCTCTTTTGCTCCTATTTCTATTCTGGACAACCCAAAGCTGCGCTATTTCATGTGTGCTATCTAGGGCTATCAAATAATGCGTTGTAACAAGGTGTAGTCATTATCTATCACGGTTTTGGAGATAGGGCAATTTGAATGTTCAACATCCTAAAATAAAAACATGCCAATGTGACATTTGCTGCTGCAACTCACACTAAAACCCATTTTTTCATCCAAAGACTGGTCTCTGGGGCTAGAACTAGACATATTCTGAAAGAGCATTGAAAGGTGAGTAAACTGACCACTGTTTGGTGGTCATAGCCCCTACAGAACTTAAAAAAAGCCCTCAAGACGTGCTGCTTTGTGCAAAATACTGATGTTACATAACTTGTATTGGGACATGCCCAAGGGGACGTGCTGACATCCCATGGAGACAGTCCCTTCGGCATAGCCTATGCCATGAAATCACTGCCTCAAAAATCCCTTCATTTACATGCGAGATGGACACGACATTTGCACGCCTTCCAAGACACCTAGAGCCGTGAAACCACCGCAGGGATGCCCTACATCGAGTGCCGATCAACATATGTCAAAATCATACCCTCAGCAACTGTAGAAAAAAGGTTTGCCGCAAATGATCAACCTTTGGTCAAAAGGTTGTTAGGGGTGTAGCCTCTAGGACCATCCTGAGGCCCCAAAGTGAAGCACTTTTTTCCCACAGTATGTACGAAGGCCAGCTTCTAGATTCTGATTGTTGGGCATGAGGAGTATCGTTGCTGAAAATCTGGGGTCCTCAGGTGGTCTTACGGTCGATCCGCAGCCAAAAAGGGTTTGAGGCCGAGATATGGGATGGATCAAGGCATGCCCGAATGGACATGGTCGTTGCTCTTTTGCTCCTATTTCTATTTTGGACAACCCAAAGCTGCACTATTTCATGTGTGCTATCTAGGGCTATCAAATAATGCGTTGTAACAAGGTGTAGTCATTATCTATCACGGTTTTGGAGATAGGGCAATTTGAATGTTCAACATCCTAAAATAAAAACATGCCAATGTGACATTTGCTGCTGCAACTCACACTAAAACCCATTTTTTCATCCAAAGACTGGTCTCTGGGGCTAGAACTAGACATATTCTGAAAGAGCATTGAAAGGTGAGTAAACTGACCACTGTTTGGTGGTCATAGCCCCTACAGAACTTAAAAAAAGCCCTCAAGACGTGCTGCTTTGTGCAAAATACTGATGTTACATAACTTGTATTGGGACATGCCCAAGGGGACGTGCTGACATCCCATGGAGACAGTCCCTTCGGCATAGCCTATGCCATGAAATCACTGCCTCAAAAATCCCTTCATTTACATGCGAGATGGACACGACATTTGCACGCCTTCCAAGACACCTAGAGCCGTGAAACCACCGCAGGGATGCCCTACATCGAGTGCCGATCAACATATGTCAAAATCATAACCTCAGCAACTGTAGAAAAAAGGTTTGCCGCAAATGATCAACCTTTGGTCAAAAGGTTGTTAGGGGTGTAGCCTCTAGGACCATCCTGAGGCCCCAAAGTGAAGCACTTTTTTCCCACAGTATGTACGAAGGCCAGCTTCTAGATTCTGATATTTGGGCATGAGGAGTATCGTTGCTGAAAATCTGGGGTCCTCAGGTGGTCTTACGGTCGATCCGCAGCCAAAAAGGGTTTGAGGCCGAGATATGCATGCCCGAATGGACATGGTCGTTGCTCTTTTGCTCCTATTTCTATTCTGGACAACCCAAAGCTGCGCTATTTCATGTGTGCTATCTAGGCCTATCAAATAATACGTGGTAACAAGGTGTAGTCGTCATCTATCACGGTTTTGGAGATAAGGCAATTTGAATGTTCAACATCCTAAAATAAAAAGTTGCTGCTGCAACTCACACTAAAACCCATTTTTTTCATCCAAAGACTGGTCTCTGGGGCTAGAACTAGACATATTCTGAAAGAGCATTGAAAGGTGAGTAAACTGACCACTGTTTGGTGGTCATAGCCCCTACAGAACTTTAAAAAAGCCCTCAAGACGTGCTGCTTGTGTGCAAAATACTGATGTTACATAACATGTATGGAGGCATGCCCAAGAGGACACATCCACATCCCAAAGGGACAGTCCAGTCGGCATGTCCGAAAACCAGGCCAATGCAAAGAGTACAATGACCCCTTGACCTCAATGTGCACAAAATGAGACAGTCATCTCATTGTCTGACTGTATTATTTTAATCTTTCCAGTTGGACGAGAAGCAACAGAAGAAGGAAGGAGGAGCAAAGGAAGGAAGGGAGGAGGCCATTGCAGAAAATAATGCTTAATTTGTAATTTGTTTTATTGCTGTTAGTAGTTTAGTAGTTTTGTTTTTATTTTAGTTTAGTTGCAAAAAGTTGGTTCAAAATAAATAATGTGGCAACTCATGTGAAACATATTCTTGAGTAGATCCTGTGATTTTTTTTGTGGCCAGATGTAATTTCCTGGGGTTTATTAGGACTATAGTAAATAATTAAAAAAAAAATCGCCATAATATTTTGTAAAAAAATACATATTTAGCCCCATGCTCGAATGCCCCCGGCCCCCTTTCAAAAACAGCTAACATCCCTAAAACTAATAACAACCTAAAACATGAACCTTGGTTGAAAAAAACTAAAGTTGTCTTTAAACTAACACTATGTGGTTGCCATAGCACCTGTAAGAGCCACTTGAACTATGAGTTAATGTCATGATGACCTTGTTTGCTTGATTGTACCTATTCTGTGCAGCAGTGTTTGATCTCATGATAATTAGTGCAGCAGAGTACTTAGTTCTTGATTGAATGTTTGTGATTGGTGCTCCTTTTTCTTTGATGTCTAAATTACCCTCCTGTCCTGTTTGAGTTTGTCAGAAGCTGTGAAGTTGAAGTAGAGAGAGCACTTCCTGATATTACATAACATGCATGTAGGCATGCCCAGGAGGACACGTTCACATCCCAAAGGGACAGTCTCTCTGGCATGTGAAGGAAAACATGGCCACGTTTGACACTTGCCCAAAAAGACACTAATCAACTCTCAAACAATTTCAGGTGTCTCAATTAGCAAGCCACCACCTGTTTGGACTCACAAACCCCACTGCAATGCACAGAGAGGACATGCAACAGTAATCCATCCCATTTGACTGTCCCTTTGGGATGACAAAGTGTCCTCTTGGGCATGCCTCCATACATGCTATGTAACATCAGGGTTTTGCACAAACGGGACCTTTCTAAACTATTTCATGAGTTCTGTAGGTGCTATGGCAACCAAACAGTGGTCAGTTCAATCACCTTTCAATGCTCTATCAGAATATGCCGAGTTTTAACTCCAGGGACCAGTCTTTGGATCAAAATTTGGATTTAGTGTGATGTTAATAAGCCAAATGTCCCCTTGGCATGTTATAGTGTAGCATTCTTCAAATTCAAATGGCCATAGCGCCAGAACTGTGATATATAATGACTACACCTTGTTACCATGTATTCTTCGATAGCCCCCGATAGCGCACATGCATTATGGTAGCGTGTGGTGGTCCAGAACAGAAATAGGAGCAAAATAATATTGACCATGTCCATTTGGGCAAACCTTAATCCATCCCATTTGACTGTCCCTTTGGGATGACAAAGTGTCCTCTTGGGCATGCCTCCATACATGCTATGTAACATCAGGGTTTTGCACAAACAGGAACTTTCTAAACGATTTAATTAGTTCTGTAGGTGCTATGGCAACCAAACAGTGGTCAGTTCAATCACCTTTCAATGCTCTATCAGAATATGCAGAGTTTTAACTCCAGTGACCAGTCTTTGGATCAAAATTTGGTTTTAGTGTGAGGTTAATAAGCCAAATGTCCCCTTGGCATGTTATAGTGTAGCATTCTTCAAATTCAAATGGCCATAGCTCCAGAACTGTGATATATAAAGACTACACCTTGTTACCATGTATTCTTTGATAGCCCCTGATAGCGCACATGCATTATGGTAGCGTGTGGTGGTCCAGAACAGAAATAGGAGCAAAATAATATTGACCACGTCCATTTGGGCAAACCTTAATCCATCCCATTTGACTGTCCCTTTGGGATGACAATGTGTCCTCTTGGGCATGCCTCCATACATGCTACACCATGACTACACCATGCTAATCAGGGGGTGTGTCTACACTCATTTAGGGGTGTGTCTACTGCTAATTTGGGGCAGGGTACATGCTAATGTATGGGTGTAATTCATGCTAATTAGGGGGTGTGAATCATGCTAATCAGGGGGTGTGTCTTACACTCATTTAGGGGTGTGTCTTACAAAAAGTTGGGCGTGTGGTTCATGCTAATGCATGGGTGTTAGGTAGGGGGCGTGGATCATGCTAATCAGGGGGTGTGTCTAACATTAATGTGGGGCGTGGTTCATGCTGATGTGTATGCGTGACTTACACATACTAGGGGGGTGTCCTCCGTTGATTTGGGGGTATGTCTTATGCTAATTTGAGGGTGTGAACTATGCAAATTAGGGTGTGTGTTTAGGTTACAGATGTAACCAGGGTACTGTCAGTGAGGGTCTGCTGTAGGTTACAGGTGTAACTAGGGTTATATGTCCACCTGGTATGTTAGGCTATGTCAAAAGGACTGCCCTCTTGGCTGTGCCTTCTGCATGTATGTGCCAGACAGACTGTCCATGTGGGACGTCCACATGTCTATTTGCCATTGCCCTCCTGTAACCAGGGTGCTGTCAGTGAGGGTCTGCCGAAGGTTACAGGTGTAACTATGGTTATATGTCCACCTGGTATGTTAGGCTATGGCAAAAGGACTGCCCTTTTGGCTGTGCCTTCTGCATGTATGTGCCAGACAGACTGTCCATGTGGGACGTCCACATGTCTATTTGCCATTGCCCTCCTGTAACCAGGGTGCTGTCAGTGAGGGTCTGCCGTAGGTTACAGGTGTAACTATGGTTATATGTCCACCTGGTATGTTAGGCTATGGCAAAAGGACTGCCCTCTTGGCTGTGCCTTCTGCATGTATGTGCCAGACAGACTGTCCATGTGGGACGTCCACATGTCTATTTGCCATTGCCCTCCTGTAACCAGGGTGCTGTCAGTGAGGGTCTGCCGTAGGTTACAGGTGTAACTATGGTTATATGTCCACCTGGTATGTTAGGCTATGGCAAAAGGACTGCCCTCTTGGCTGTGCCTTCTGCATGTATGTGCCAGACAGACTGTCCATGTGGGACGTCCACATGTCTATTTGCCATTGCCCTCCTGTAACCAGGGTGCTGTCAGTGAGGGTCTGCCGTAGGTTACAGGTGTAACTATGGTTATATGTCCACCTGGTATGTTAGGCTATGGCAAAAGGACTGCCCTCTTGGCTGTGCCTTCTGCATGTATGTGCCAGACAGACTGTCCATGTGGGACATCCACATGTCTATTTGCCATTGCCCTCCTGTAACCAGGGTGCTGTCAGTGAGGGTCTGCCGTAGGTTACAGGTGTAACTATGGTTATATGTCCACCTGGTATGTTAGGCTATGGCAAAAGGACTGCCATCTTGGCTGTTCCTTCTGCATGTATGTGCCAGACAGACTGTCCATGTGGGACGTCCACATGTCTATTTGCCATTGCCCTCCTGTAACCAGGGTGCTGTCAGTGAGGGTCTGCCGTAGGTTACAGGTGTAACTATGGTTATATGTCCACCTGGTATGTTAGGCTATGGCAAAAGGACTGCCCTCTTGGCTGTGCCTTCTGCATGTATGTGCCAGACAGACTGTCCATGTGGGACGTCCACATGTCTATTTGCCATTGCCCTCCTGTAACCAGGGTGCTGTCAGTGAGGGTCTGCCGTAGGTTACAGGTGTAACTATGGTTATATGTCCACCTGGTATGTTAGGCTATGGCAAAAGGACTGCCCTCTTGGCTGTGCCTTCTGCATGTATGTGCCAGACAGACTGTCCATGTGGGACATCCACATGTCTATTTGCCATTGCCCTCCTGTAACCAGGGTGCTGTCAGTGAGGGTCTGCCGTAGGTTACAGGTGTAACTATGGTTATATGTCCACCTGGTATGTTAGGCTATGGCAAAAGGACTTCCCTCTTGGCTGTTCCTTCTGCATGTATGTGCCAGACAGACTGTCCATGTGGGACGTCCACATGTCTATTTGCCATTGCCCTCCTGTAACCAGGGTGCTGTCAGTGAGGGTCTGCCGTAGGTTACAGGTGTAACTATGGTTATATGTCCACCTGGTATGTTAGGCTATGGCAAAAGGACTGCCCTCTTGGCTGTGCCTTCTGCATGTATGTGCCAGACAGACTGTCCATGTGGGACGTCCACATGTCTATTTGCCATTGCCCTCCTGTAACAAGGGTGCTGTCAGTGAGGGTCTGCCGAAGGTTACAGGTGTAACTATGGTTATATGTCCACCTGGTATGTTAGGCTATGGCAAAAGGACTGCCCTCTTGGCTGTGCCTTCTGCATGTATGTGCCAGACAGACTGTCCATGTGGGACGTCCACATGTTTATTTGCCATTGCCCTCCTGTAACCAGGGTGCTGTCAGTGAGGGTCTGCCGTAGGTTACAGGTGTAACTATGGTTATATGTCCACCTGGTATGTTAGGCTATGTCAAAAGGACTGCCCTCTTGGCTGTGCCTTCTGCATGTATGTGCCAGACAGACTGTCCATGTGGGACGTCCACATGTCTATTTGCCATTGCCCTCCTGTAACCAGGGTGCTGTCAGTGAGGGTCTGCCGTAGGTTACAGGTGTAACTATGGTTATATGTCCACCTGGTATGTTAGGCTATGGCAAAAGGACTGCCCTCTTGGCTGTGCCTTCTGCATGTATGTGCCAGACAGACTGTCCATGTGGGACGTCCACATGTCTATTTGCCATTGCCCTCCTGTAACCAGGGTGCTGTCAGTGAGGGTCTGCCGTAGGTTACAGGTGTAACTATGGTTATATGTCCACCTGGTATGTTAGGCTATGGCAAAAGGACTGCCCTCTTGGCTGTGCCTTCTGCATGTATGTGCCAGACAGACTGTCCATGTGGGACGTCCACATGTTTATTTGCCATTGCCCTCCTGTAACCAGGGTGCTGTCAGTGAGGGTCTGCCGTAGGTTACAGGTGTAACTATGGTTATATGTCCACCTGGTATGTTAGGCTATGTCAAAAGGACTGCCCTCTTGGCTGTGCCTTCTGCATGTATGTGCCAGACAGACTGTCCATGTGGGACGTCCACATGTCTATTTGCCATTGCCCTCCTGTAACCAGGGTGCTGTCAGTGAGGGTCTGCCGTAGGTTACAGGTGTAACTATGGTTATATGTCCACCTGGTATGTTAGGCTATGGCAAAAGGACTGCCCTCTTGGCTGTGCCTTCTGCATGTATGTGCCAGACAGACTGTCCATGTGGGACGTCCACATGTCTATTTGCCATTGCCCTCCTGTAACCAGGGTGCTGTCAGTGAGGGTCTGCCGTAGGTTACAGGTGTAACTATGGTTATATGTCCACCTGGTATGTTAGGCTATGGCAAAAGGACTGCCCTCTTGGCTGTGCCTTCTGCATGTATGTGCCAGACAGACTGTCCATGTGGGACGTCCACATGTCTATTTGCCATTGCCCTCCTGTAACCAGGGTGCTGTCAGTGAGGGTCTGCCGAAGGTTACAGGTGTAACTATGGTTATATGTCCACCTGGTATGTTAGGCTATGGCAAAAGGACTGCCCTCTTGGCTGTGCCTTCTGCATGTATGTGCCAGACAGACTGTCCATGTGGGACGTCCACATGTCTATTTGCCATTGCCCTCCTGTAACCAGGGTGCTGTCAGTGAGGGTCTGCCGTAGGTTACAGGTGTAACTATGGTTATATGTCCACCTGGTATGTTAGGCTATGGCAAAAGGACTGCCCTCTTGGCTGTTCCTTCTGCATGTATGTGCCAGACAGACTGTCCATGTGGGACGTCCACATGTCTATTTGCCATTGCCCTCCTGTAACCAGGGTGCTGTCAGTGAGGGTCTGCCGTAGGTTACAGGTGTAACTATGGTTATATGTCCACCTGGTATGTTAGGCTATGGCAAAAGGACTGCCCTCTTGGCTGTGCCTTCTGCATGTATGTGCCAGACAGACTGTCCATGTGGGACGTCCACATGTCTATTTGCCATTGCCCTCCTGTAACCAGGGTGCTGTCAGTGAGGGTCTGCCGAAGGTTACAGGTGTAACTATGGTTATATGTCCACCTGGTATGTTAGGCTATGTCAAAAGGACTGCCCTCTTGGCTGTGCCTTCTGCATGTATGTGCCAGACAGACTGTCCATGTGGGACGTCCACATGTCTATTTGCCATTGCCCTCCTGTAACCAGGGTGCTGTCAGTGAGGGTCTGCCGTAGGTTACAGGTGTAACTATGGTTATATGTCCACCTGGTATGTTAGGCTATGGCAAAAGGACTGCCCTCTTGGCTGTTCCTTCTGCATGTATGTGCCAGACAGACTGTCCATGTGGGACGTCCACATGTCTATTTGCCATTGCCCTCCTGTAACCAGGGTGCTGTCAGTGAGGGTCTGCCGTAGGTTACAGGTGTAACTATGGTTATATGTCCACCTGGTATGTTAGGCTATGGCAAAAGGACTGCCCTCTTGGCTGTGCCTTCTGCATGTATGTGCCAGACAGACTGTCCATGTGGGACGTCCACATGTCTATTTGCCATTGCCCTCCTGTAACCAGGGTGCTGTCAGTGAGGGTCTGCCGAAGGTTACAGGTGTAACTATGGTTATATGTCCACCTGGTATGTTAGGCTATGGCAAAAGGACTGCCCTTTTGGCTGTGCCTTCTGCATGTATGTGCCAGACAGACTGTCCATGTGGGACGTCCACATGTCTATTTGCCATTGCCCTCCTGTAACCAGGGTGCTGTCAGTGAGGGTCTGCCGTAGGTTACATGTGTAACTATGGTTATATGTCCACCTGGTATGTTAGGCTATGGCAAAAGGACTGCCCTCTTGGCTGTTCCTTCTGCATGTATGTGCCAGACAGACTGTCCATGTGGGACGTCCACATGTCTATTTGCCATTGCCCTCCTGTAACCAGGGTGCTGTCAGTGAGGGTCTGCCGTAGGTTACAGGTGTAACTATGGTTATATGTCCACCTGGTATGTTAGGCTATGGCAAAAGGACTGCCCTCTTGGCTGTGCCTTCTGCATGTATGTGCCAGACAGACTGTCCATGCGGGACGTCCACATGTCTATTTGCCATTGCCCTCCTGTAACCAGGGTGCTGTCAGTGAGGGTCTGCCGAAGGTTACAGGTGTAACTATGGTTATATGTCCACCTGGTATGTTAGGCTATGGCAAAAGGACTGCCCTTTTGGCTGTGCCTTCTGCATGTATGTGCCAGACAGACTGTCCATGTGGGACGTCCACATGTCTATTTGCCATTGCCCTCCTGTAACCAGGGTGCTGTCAGTGAGGGTCTGCCGTAGGTTACAGGTGTAACTATGGTTATATGTCCACCTGGTATGTTAGGCTATGGCAAAAGGACTGCACTCTTGGCTGTTCCTTCTGCATGTATGTGCCAGACAGACTGTCCATGTGGGACGTCCACATGTCTATTTGCCATTGCCCTCCTGTAACCAGGGTGCTGTCAGTGAGGGTCTGCCGTAGGTTACAGGTGTAACTATGGTTATATGTCCACCTGGTATGTTAGGCTATGGCAAAAGGACTGCCCTCTTGGCTGTGCCTTCTGCATGTATGTGCCAGACAGACTGTCCATGTGGGACGTCCACATGTCTATTTGCCATTGCCCTCCTGTAACCAGGGTGCTGTCAGTGAGGGTCTGCCGAAGGTTACAGGTGTAACTATGGTTATATGTCCACCTGGTATGTTAGGCTATGGCAAAAGGACTGCCCTTTCGGCTGTGCCTTCTGCATGTATGTGCCAGACAGACTGTCCATGTGGGACGTCCACATGTCTATTTGCCATTGCCCTCCTGTAACCAGGGTACTGTCAGTGAGGGTCTGCCGTAGGTTACAGGTGTAACTATGGTTATATGTCCACCTGGTATGTTAGGCTATGGCAAAAGGACTGCTCTCTTGGCTGTGCCTTCTGCATGTATGTGCCAGACAGACTGTCCATGTGGGACGTCCACAAGTCTATTTGCCATTGCCCTCCTGTAACCAGGGTGCTGTCAGTGAGGGTCTGCCGTAGGTTACAGGTGTAACTATGGTTATATGTCCACCTGGTATGTTAGGCTATGGCAAAAGGACTGCCCTTTTGGCTGTGCCTTCTGCATGTATGTGCCAGACAGACTGTCCATGTGGGACATCCACATGTCTATTTGCCATTGCCCTCCTGTAACCAGGGTGCTGTCAGTGAGGGTCTGCCGTAGGTTACAGGTGTAACTATGGTTATATGTCCACCTGGTATGTTAGGCTATGGCAAAAGGACTGCCCTCTTGGCTGTTCCTTCTGCATGTATGTGCCAGACAGACTGTCCATGTGGGACGTCCACATGTCTATTTGCCATTGCCCTCCTGTAACCAGGGTGCTGTCAGTGAGGGTCTGCCGTAGGTTACAGGTGTAACTATGGTTATATGTCCACCTGGTATGTTAGGCTATGGCAAAAGGACTGCCCTCTTGGCTGTTCCTTCTGCATGTATGTGCCAGACAGACTGTCCATGTGGGACGTCCACATGTCTATTTGCCATTGCCCTCCTGTAACCAGGGTGCTGTCAGTGAGGGTCTGCCGTAGGTTACAGGTGTAACTATGGTTATATGTCCACCTGGTATGTTAGGCTATGGCAAAAGGACTGCCCTCTTGGCTGTGCCTTCTGCATGTATGTGCCAGACAGACTGTCCATGTGGGACGTCCACATGTCTATTTGCCATTGCCCTCCTGTAACCAGGGTGCTGTCAGTGAGGGTCTGCCGTAGGTTACAGGTGTAACTATGGTTATATGTCCACCTGGTATGTTAGGCTATGGCAAAAGGACTGCCCTCTTGGGTGTGCCTTCTGCATGTATGTGCCAGACAGACTGTCCATGTTGGAGGTCCACATGTCTATTTGCCATTGCCCTCCTGTAACCAGGGTACTGTCAGTGAGGGTCTGCCGTAGGTTACAGGTGTAACTATGGTTATATGTCCACCTGGTATGTTAGGCTATGGCAAAAGGACTGCTCTCTTGGCTGTGCCTTCTGCATGTATGTGCCAGACAGACTGTCCATGTGGGACGTCCACATGTCTATTTGCCATTGCCCTCCTGTAACCAGGGTACTTTCAGTGAGGGTCTGCCGTAGGTTACAGGTGTAACTATGGTTATATGTCCACCTGTCCACATTGCTTCAATGTCCTTTTGCAATGTTACATAATGTCCACTAGCCATTGATGTGGTTTATGCTAATTAGGGGGTGTGGTTCATGCTAATCAAGGGGTGTGGCTTACACTAATTAAGGGGTGTGTCTAATATGTTTTAGGGTGTGTGGTTTATGCTAATTTGGGGGCGTACCTTACACAAAATAGGGGGTGTGTCCTCAGTTGATTTGGGGGTGTGGTTCATGCTAATTAGGGTGTGTTGTGTTTAGGTTACATATGTAACCATGGTTCTGTCAGTGAGGGTCTGCCGTAGGTTACAGGTGTAACTATGGTTATATGTCCACCTGGTATGTTAGGCTATGGCAAAAGGACTGCCCTCTTGGCTGTTCCTTCTGCATGTATGTGCCAGACAGACTGTCCATGTGGGACGTCCACATGTCTATTTGCCATTGCCCTCCTGTAACCAGGGTGCTGTCAGTGAGGGTCTGCCGTAGGTTACAGGTGTAACTATGGTTATATGTCCACCTGGTATGTTAGGCTATGGCAAAAGGACTGCCCTCTTGGCTGTGCCTTCTGCATGTATGTGCCAGACAGACTGTCTATGTGGGACGTCCACATGTCTATTTGCCATTGCCCTCCTGTAACCAGGGTGCTGTCAGTGAGGGTCTGCCGTAGGTTACAGGTGTAACTATGGTTATATGTCCACCTGGTATGTTAGGCTATGGCAAAAGGACTGCCCTCTTGGCTGTGCCTTCTGCATGTATGTGCCAGACAGACTGTCAATGTGGGACGTCCACATGTCTATTTGCCATTGCCCTCCTGTAACCAGGGTGCTGTCAGTGAGGGTCTGCCGTAGGTTACAGGTGTAACTATGGTTATATGTCCACCTGGTATGTTAGGCTATGGCAAAAGGACTGCCCTCTTGGGTGTGCCTTCTGCATGTATGTGCCAGACAGACTGTCCATGTTGGAGGTCCACATGTCTATTTGCCATTGCCCTCCTGTAACCAGGGTACTGTCAGTGAGGGTCTGCCGTAGGTTACAGGTGTAACTATGGTTATATGTCCACCTGGTATGTTAGGCTATGGCAAAAGGACTGCTCTCTTGGCTGTGCCTTCTGCATGTATGTGCCAGACAGACTGTCCATGTGGGACGTCCACATGTCTATTTGCCATTGCCCTCCTGTAACCAGGGTACTTTCAGTGAGGGTCTGCCGTAGGTTACAGGTGTAACTATGGTTATATGTCCACCTGTCCACATTGCTTCAATGTCCTTTTGCAATGTTACATAATGTCCACTAGCCATTGATGTGGTTTATGCTAATTAGGGGGTGTGGTTCATGCTAATCAAGGGGTGTGGCTTACACTAATTAAGGGGTGTGTCTAATATGTTTTAGGGTGTGTGGTTTATGCTAATTTGGGGGCGTACCTTACACAAAATAGGGGGTGTGTCCTCAGTTGATTTGGGGGTGTGGTTCATGCTAATTAGGGTGTGTTGTGTTTAGGTTACATATGTAACCATGGTTCTGTCAGTGAGGGTCTGCCGTAGGTTACAGGTGTAACTATGGTTATATGTCCACCTGGTATGTTAGGCTCTGGCAAAAGGACTGCCCTCTTGGCTGTGCCTTCTGCATGTATGTGCCAGACAGACTGTCTATGTGGGACGTCCACATGTCTATTTGCCATTGCCCTCCTGTAACCAGGGTGCTGTCAGTGAGGGTCTGCCGTAGGTTACAGGTGTAACTATGGTTATATGTCCACCTGGTATGTTAGGCTATGGCAAAAGGACTGCCCTCTTGGCTGTGCCTTCTGCATGTATGTGCCAGACAGACTGTCAATGTGGGACGTCCACATGTCTATTTGCCATTGCCCTCCTGTAACCAGGGTGCTGTCAGTGAGGGTCTGCCTTAGGTTACAGGTGTAACTATGGTTATATGTCCACCTGGTATGTTAGGCTATGGCAAAAGGACTGCCCTCTTGGGTGTGCCTTCTGCATGTATGTGCCAGACAGACTGTCCATGTTGGAGGTCCACATGTCTATTTTGCCATTGCCCTCCTGTAACCAGGGTACTGTCAGTGAGGGTCTGCCGTAGGTTACAGGTGTAACTATGGTTATATGTCCACCTGGTATGTTAGGCTATGGCAAAAGGACTGCTCTCTTGGCTGTGCCTTCTGCATGTATGTGCCAGACAGACTGTCCATGTGGGACGTCCACATGTCTATTTGCCATTGCCCTCCTGTAACCAGGGTACTTTCAGTGAGGGTCTGCCGTAGGTTACAGGTGTAACTATGGTTATATGTCCACCTGTCCACATTGCTTCAATGTCCTTTTGCAATGTTACATAATGTCCACTAGCCATTGATGTGGTTTATGCTAATTAGGGGGTGTGGTTAATGCTAATCAAGGGGTGTGGCTTACACTAATTAAGGGGTGTGTCTAATATGTTTTAGGGTGTGTGGTTTATGCTAATTTGGGGGCGTACCTTACACAAAATAGGGGGTGTGTCCTCAGTTGATTTGGGGGTGTGGTTCATGCTAATTAGGGTGTGTTGTGTTTAGGTTACATATGTAACCATGGTTCTGTCAGTGGGGAGCTTCAGTAGGTTACAGGTGTAAGCATGGATCTATGTCCACTTGGTATGGCCCCGTCTGTTTTGCCATGGCAAAATGACTGCCCTCTTGGCTGTGCCATCTGCATGTGTTTGCCAGACGGACTGTCCTTTTGGGACGTCCACGTCTACTTGGGCATTCCCAACAATGCCATGTGGACATGTAATGTGGACATGCAATATATGACCCGCTGTTGCCCCCTGGAGGGTGTGAGTTCACACTACACAGCATGCCGAGTGGACATTTGGCAAGTGCCAAGTTGACGTCCCTTTGGCAAATAATGTCCCAAAGGGACTGTCCCTTTGAGAAAGGGACAGTCCCTTTGGGACATTATTTGCCAAAGGGACGTCAACCTGGCACTTCCCAAATGCCATATGGAACTCTATGTTCAGGTGCAGCCGCTTGCACCAAAAATATGTCCCTTTCCAATCCGAAATGTCCTTTTCGCCAGAGACGAGTAAGTGCCAAAAGGACCAAGTTCCATTACCTCATCACAGTCGTCCGCGTTGTGAGCTTGTAGATTTGCTATTTTCAGCATGCAACTTTTCTTCTCCGTCTTCTCATCATCATCCTCCGATGGATCCTGGACCTGGTTCCGTTACCTCATCACAGTCGTCCGCGTCGATGGCTACTCCGGTGTACCGTTCACTTCGCCCCCATGCCTGGCTGGACAGACGGCGCGTGGAGTCGCCTTACAGCTCATCACATCGTCGCTCTGGCATGGCGTCTGATGACTATAGTTCGGGTCAATTGTACAAGGTAAGAGTGATTTTGAGGCACAAACGTAAACACGAGACTTTTTTTTGAGGGACTAGTCTTTTAGACTCTCGTAGAGAGATTCGTCAGAATCGAAATAAACCTACGAGAGTCTAAATGTTTGGGCTATATGGCAACTGTCTGACTGTCTGAATTATGTTATTCAAGCTGGTCGTGTAAAATGGTGTTATCCCAGATTTATCTAAATGTTTTTTTTTGTATTGTTTTCAGATCTCGAGGTGTGTGTGAAGCAGGCCCGTCACCACCAGATGCCGCTGTTGGCAGGGGTAGGTTTACATTTCTTCATAGCCTCTGCGACGCGTTGTGAGCTTGTAGATATGCTATTTTCAACATGCTGAAAATGGCAGATCTACAAGCTCACAACGCCTTTATTGTCTTTATTTTGATAAACATTTTTGAATAGTTCAAATAGCAAATCTACGAGCTCACAACATGTCAATGTAGATCAGTTTTTTTGTAGACTACCTTATTTCACTGACAAACTAAATGGAAACTAAATGAAAACTACGCTATGACAACTGAAACTAAGACTAAATATAATTGACAATTTCATCACAAATAAAAACTAGACTAAAATGTTAGGGAGGGACTAGTGGACAAGAGATCCAGTATAAGTCATTTTACACTTGGTTGCATGCTGAAAATAGCAAATCTACAAGCTCACAACGCGTTGTGAGCTTGTAGATTTGCTATTTGAAATTGAAATTGTCAATTATATTTAGTCTTAGTTTCAGTTGTCATAGCGTAGTTTTCATTTAGTTTCCATTTAGTTTGTCAGTGAAATAAGGTAGTCTACAAAAAAACTGATCTACATTGACATGTTGTGAGCTCGTAGATTTGCTATTTGAACTATTCAAAAATGTTTATCAAAATAATAAAGGCAAAGAAGTTTAGGGAGGAAGATAAAGATGTATTATGTCATTCAAGCTGGCCGTGCACAGATTGTTATCTAAATATATATTGTACTCTGTTTTCAGGTAACAGGGAAGCAGCTCCCGAACCACCAGCCACCCGACCATCAAAGGCAGGCAGGGGTAGGTTTTATGTATTTCTGCATACACTTACACACAAGTAAAATGCATTTATTGTATTGTAAATGTATGTGTGTTTATAGTAAGTAATTGTGTATTCCTATAACATTTCAGGTCGGGGAAGAGGAAGGGGTGCACATGGCCAGCCCACTGATCCACAGGCCGCTGTTGGCAGCACAGGCGGGACCAAAGGCAGGGGTACGTTTATTGTTTTTTGCTTATCACACTTACACACTTTGTCCATCCATCTTCAACCGCTTATCCGTAGTCGGGTTGCGGGGCAACAGCTCCACCAGAGAGCTCCAGATTTCCCTCTCCACTTTACAATGTATGTATTGGTATTGTAAATGAGCACATACTCAGACTAGCACATACCTCACCTCTAGCACACATGTTTAGAGCTCCAGATTTCCCTCTCCACTTTACAATCTATGTATTGGTATTGTAATTGAGCACATACTCATTCTAGCACATATAATAATAATAATAATAATAATATCTCAAACTTATATAGCGCTTTTCTGAGTACCCAAAGACGCTTTACATGGGGGGGGGGGGGGGGGTTTACAGAGGTAACTACAAAATAAAAACAACTTTATTAGAAAAAGGAAAAACACTAAAAGCTAAAAACATTATATGTTTATTGGTAAGTAATTCTGTATTTCTATCATTTTCAGGTCGAGGCAAAGGGAAACCAGGTCGTGTTGCTCATGTGTGGCGTCTTCTGGATGCAGGTGGTTGGCAGCCCCAATCCTTCCCCTTCACGGCAACACCAGGACTTCTGAAACAGGCAGCGGCTCTGCAGTCCAGCAAGCCATCGTATTTCCTGGAACTCTTCCTCACAGAGGAGTTGCTGCTGGTCATCATGAGGCAGACCAACCTCTATGCAGCTCGGTGCATCGCCTCTATACCACCAACGTGTTACTCCAGGCTCAACGCATGGAAGGACGTCAACATAAAAGAGGTTTCAGCTTTGCAACCATACTCCCCCCGGAACCCAAAGACTTTGGTTTCCAGGGCGCTGCCCGGCGGGTCGCGAGTCGGCATCGTTTATGGTCGGAACTACGACGGTATCTGATCGTCTTCGAACCTCCGACTTTCGTTCTTGAATAAAAGAGCTCAAATACTTTTGGTCTCTTCTTCCTGACCGGCCTCATCAGGAAACCAGAGTTGGCAGACTACTGGTCTACGGATGAAGCCCTGTGTACGCCATATTTCGCCACGGTGATGTCTCGGAACCGCTTCCAGCTGATCCTGAGATTTCTCCATTACACAGACTGTCGGGACGACCCAGATGACCGGCTCTTCAAGATCCGCCCCATCTTGGAGTACCTCATCACGAAGTGGCAGGAGATGTTCCAGCCGTCACAGGAGATCTCCATAGATGAGGGGACGTTGCTGTGGAGGGGACGTTTGGCCTTCCGGGTCTCAGTACGGCATCAAATCTTACATCATGGCGGACTCGGCCACAGGATATTGCCACAATATGCGGCCCTACTGTGGCGTGTACTCGTTCTTGGTCGATACGGTCACCTCTCTCCTTGGTGACTTGGCAGGTAAGGGCTACATCCTCTTCATGGACAACTTTTATAACAGCGTGGACTTGTGCGACCACCTCCTCCAGTTGAAGGTCCATACATGCGGAACCATTCGCAGAGGCCGAGGCCCACCCCCAGAGATCAATGATGTCACAATGGCCACCCTGAAGGAAGGTGACAGGATCGCCATGACGACAGGGAGTGTGATGGCTGTTGCATGGAGGGACTCCAAAGTAGTACGCATGGTATCGACCTACCACCAGGACACAGTGGTGAACAAGCAGAAGTGGCAGAAAGGCGGCACCCAGTACAACTTCGAGAAACGTCAGGCGGCGGAGGACTACAACCAGTACATGAACGGGGTCGACCTGTTGGACCAACACATCAACTACTACCCCTGGGCCAGGAGATCGTCCAAGTGGACCACCAAGTTCATAATCATGGCCCCAGTTCAGATAATAAAACCCACAAAATAGAACCGGGGTCCTATTCCATTATTCCTAGCTGCGGTATTCAGGCGACTAGGGCCTGCTTTGAACACTCTATTTTTTTCAAAGTAAACGCTCCGGACCCCAAGCAGGACACTCAGGTTCATAATGTACCTCTTTCAGATCTCCATGTACAACGGCTTTGTCCTCTACAGACAGCGGAATCCTGAGGGCAGCTGTAAATGCCTGAAGTCCTTCATCCACAAGGTCATCCTGTCTTGGTCCACGCCCACACGAGTCCAACGGAGAGTGCCACACACAGACCCGAGGATCAGGCTGTCAGCCAACATGGCACCCCTGCAGACAGTCCATGTCCTTGCAAAGCTTGCACCCACTGCAAAGAAGCAGCACCCAGCTAAACGATGCAGAGTGTGTAGCAAACACAACCAGGGGGGGCCACGCCGTGAGACCACGTTCCAATGTGTGGTGTGTTTCGTGCCTCTGCACCCAGGGGAATGTCACATCCGGTACCACACAGAGAAAGAGCTGGACTTTGAGTGAGAAGGGGGGAGGAGTAACCTGACTCCGCCAGATGGGGCAGCAGAGAGTACACTGGGTTCCCCCCTCCTGCTCCCATCTGGGAACTCTCAGGCAGACTTGATGCCCCTGCCTGAGAGTTCCCAGATGGGAGCAGGAGGGGGGAACCCAGTGTACTCTCTGCTGCCCCATCTGGTGGAGTCAGGTTAGGGGAGGAGGGGGGAGGGGAGTTGCACCACTCAGTTCACACAGGTGTGATTTGTTGTCTTTGAGGGAGGAGGGGGGAGGGGAGTTGCACCACTCAGTTCACACAGGTGTGATTTTTTTACGTTGCACCACTCAGTTCACACAGGTGTGATTTGTTGTCTGAGGGAGGAGGGGGGAGGGGGGATGGGAGTTGCACCACTCAGTTCACACAGGTGTGATTTTTTTGACGTTGCACCACTCAGTTCACACAGGTGTGATTTGTTGTCTTTGAGGGAGGAGGGGGGAGGGGAGTTGCACCACTCAGTTCACACAGGTGTGATTTTTTGACGTTGCACCACTCAGTTCACACAGGTGTGATTTGTTGTCTGAGGGAGGAGGGGGGAGGGGGGAGGGGAGTTGCACCACTCAGTTCACACAGGTGTGATTTTTTTGACGTTGCACCACTCAGTTCACACAGGTGTGATTTGTTGTCTTTGAGGGAGGAGGGGGGAGGGGAGTTGCACCACTCAGTTCACACAGGTGTGATTTTTTGACGTTGCACCACTCAGTTCACACAGGTGTGATTTGTTGTCTGAGGGAGGAGGGGGGAGGGGAGTTGCACCACTCAGTTCACACAGGTGTGATTTTTTTGATGTTGCACCACTCAGTTCACACAGGTGTGATTTTTTGACGTTACACCACTCAGTTCACACAGGTGTGATTTTTTGACGTTGCACCACTCAGTTCACACAGGTGTGATTTGTTGTCTTTGAGGGGGGAGGGAGGAGGGGGGAGGGGAGTTGCACCACTCAGTTCACACAGGTGTGATTTTTTGATGTTGCACCACTCAGTTCACACAGGTGTCATTTCTTTTGTCAAAAAAGCTATTTTGTTATGTTTTATTTATGTCAAAAAAGCTATTTATGTTTTATTTTGTAACAGTATCTCTCTAAGTGAAAAATAAATTCATGTTTGAGAGATTCAAAAGTGGTTGTCTCAAATTCTTTTCTCAAACCAAGGTGTATGCAACTAAGTAAAGAACTGAATATGCTTATGCTATGACACTTTTCCTTTTTCTGGGTAAAGTAGAGTCCTTGATGTTTCATTTGAGCTATTTTGTGTCTTGTTCATCATATCACATGAGTTTATATTGGACTTGAAAGAGTTCATTCACAAATACCTGGATTTCTCAAAGGGCCTTTTTGCTCAAACTATCGTGTATGCAACTGCCTAGTAAGTAAAGAACACAACATTCTAGAAACTTTTTTTTTCCCGTGTAAAGTAGAGATTTGGAGCTTCCAAATGAGCTATTGTGTGTCACTGTAGTCATATCACACAGTTTTTTATGGGACTTGACAGATTAGTGTAAATGGGGCCTTCTTTAGTCGGAGCATGGTGTTTTCAACGGCCTAAAAAATAAAGAATGCAACATGCTGGATTATTATTTCTTTTTTCTGGGTAAAGTAGAGATTTAAAGCTTTACAACGAGCTATTGTGTGTCACTGTAGTCAAATCACAGAGTGTTATATGGGGCTATAAACAGTATCAAACTAAAACGGCTTGTAACTAAAAACTACTTCAAAAATGGACCTTTTTTCGCTGAAACCAAGGTGTAATAAAATGCTTATAAGTAAACAACGGAACATGATAGAAACATAATTATTTTTTCTGTGTAAAGTAGAGACTTGCAGCTTTAAAATTAGATATTTCGTGCCATTGTGGTCATATCGCACATTTTTCTATTTTTCATTCAAAAAGTCGTCCAAAGCTGGCACAAGGCACAATATGATATTAATATGGGTGGCCATAAGAGGGTTAAGCCCATGGACTTACAGCTACCTCTGCAGTGGGCAGATGAATGCAATGGATCTCAACCGTAGCGTTGTGGCAGATGCACAGTCGCAGACGTTAATTGACAAGGTATATGTCCTCTGTATGATGGAAATGCTGTGATGGGCATTCCCTAACGATTTGTATTGTCATGTTTACATGGAATATTGCTCAGGGATTTTCTTTGTGGTAATTTAATTTTCAGGTTGAGTCGTCGACAGAGGAATCAATTAAAGACCAAGACCTCATTGACGAAATATACAATCGAGGATTTACTGGAAGTGTCTCACTTGAAAACAAGGAGTCCATTGTTCGGTAAGTTTTTCTGTTTGTATAGGAAGATATATATATACACACACACACACACACACACACACACACACACACACACACACTACAGTGTGTTTTTGTAGCTACTGTAATGTTTTCTACAGTTGCAGTTCCCTCATACTCCATGCAAGCCTGAGGTTGCAGCCTATGTTGGATGAGCTGACGGAAGGCCTGAAGCTGTATGTCCTTCTTGAAATAATCAGGAAGTACCCAGACATCTGCCGGCCCCTGTTTGTTCCTGGGGAAGACATAAAAGTAAGCTAAAAACCCTTCTCTGTTGTAGAAATGCTACCTGGCAATAACCTTTTTACCGTGCCGTTTATACAGTCGGAAAGCCTGTTTATTTCCCTTTTTTTAAGAAATGATGACTATTTGTAAAGAGTATGTATTTGTGGGATGCGCTGATGTAGTTTTGAGCTTCCTACCTCAGGTGCCCATGGTACCGGGGGGGGGAGACAAAGGGGCGGGCCTTTGTCTTCCTCTTCCTCTGCACTGTGTAATTTACATTACTTCTCTCATCATACTCTAGGTCAATGCAGAGTTTTTCATGGGATCCATTCGTCCGAAACTGAGTGAAGAAGGGACTAACAGGCATCAGGTTGAGATGAAGATGATAGACTTCCTTCAGGACTTCCTTTATGAAGCAGAAGGTATATCATTTGATTCCCAGCAAATCCTGCATTCATTGTTTAGTTTGACTGCTTGTAGTCTTAAAAAGATACCCAAGTTTCACCTGTAGTTGCAGTTTAGTCAAAATGTTTTGATGGGAATTTATTTCCAGGGTACCCTCCATTTTAATCCATTTAGACTTGAGGCAGATTCTAAATAAAAAGGCTTCTAAATCCCTTGTTTCTATGTCAGTGGTGCTCAATCATTTTCATGTCAAGGACCCCCAGAATTATCTGTATTTGGCCACAGACCCCCATCTGAAAATATGTTGTTCCAGGGACCCCTAGAAAAGATTTGAGTTAAAACATTCGCTCTGAAATGGGGATGTGCCGATGAGACATTTTGGCCGATATCTGATATAATGAATTGCTGTTATGGCCGATAACCGATGCCGATATGATCTCATTATGTATTGAAAAATTATAATTTTGTCCCACTTCTGAAAAATACATGTAACAGGGTGTCTGTACTGCAGGCTTAGGCAAGTCAGATTTAACTTTAATACCTTATATTTCATATTGTGAGCTTGTAGATCTGTTCAAGCTGTTACTTTAGGCTTGTTTATCTGTAAAGACAGACTGATTACTCAGACCGATGCATCTAAAAACGACTAGAATCAGCCGATACCGATGTGTTTGCCGATTAATCTCCCATCACTACTCTGAAAGAATATATTCAAAGTTTGTGCCACATCTTCACAATTTCAAAAAAATAGCAGATCTACAAACTAGTAGCATGGTCCTGTGCTATGAGCGTGTAGATCTGCTATTTTTCAATAGCTAAAGTATAACATAATGCTTAAAACAAGGGGTTCTCTTCCTGAATGTTAAAATCTCAACCCAGTCAGGCAGGGTGTGAGCTGTTTTGTGGCTGTTTTGTTTGTAATTCACTAAATAGTAAGCAGTAAAAAGGATATTAAACTGTCATAACACTATTTGCTCTATAGCTGAAGATCAGGGGCATGCAGATGACATGGAAGAACCAAGTCCCATCACACCTGCAAGGCTTCTTCAGTGGATCACAGGGCAAGGTCACATCCCACTACTTCCCTCAGAGAAGAAGGATTTTGGGGTAGTGATCGACTTCAACCATGACTGTGCTACAGAGTTTAAGGAGCACACTGTCTGTTTCCCAGTTGTGAGTGCCTGTGCCAGGACCATTAGGCTTCCGGTAAAACACATGAGCTCCTCGGAGCAATTCAAAGCTGTTCTAACAGAGGCTTTTTATCTAGGGCAAGTATTTAGCTCGGTCTAGCTCTGTCTAAAGAATTTCTAGAACAATATCCATCCAGTTTTAGGGTGTCGTTTTAATTTTGTTCAGACAAGTTCCACTACTTCTGTATGACATATTACAGAGATCATTTTCTTCAAGATGTCGTCTTGAACATTTGGTTAGGTATACAACCAAAGTATGACTGATATCATTTATTTAGCACTGTCTGACCTTTTTTCTTTCTATGTATCTTTCACTTAAAGGACAACTTTAGTTTTTTTCAACCAAGGTTCATGTTTTAGGTTGTTTTTAGAGAAACAAAGGTTAATTTCATTCATTTTCTTTCATTTGCTGCTTTCTTTCGTTTTAGGTATTTTAGCTCTTTTTCACAGGGGGCGGGGGCATTCAAGCATGGGGATAAATATGTATTTTGGGGTTTATTAGGACTATAGTAAATAATATTTTTTTTGTAAAAAAAATACATATTTAGCCCCATGCTCGAATGCCCCCTGAAACGAAAGAAAGCAGCAAAAGAAAAAAAAATGAACACCTTTTATTTTCTCTAACAACCTAAAACATGAACCTTGGTTGAAACAAAACTAAAGTTGTCCTTTAAGTTAACCTCAGAAGCATTTTGAGATTTTTTATTTTTCACCTGTAGCTTCACTGTCAAAGATCTTAAATGTTTTACTGTTTACATTGTTCTACTGTTCAGACTATGCAGAACTAAGAGGCAATTTACCTGTTGTCAGTTACACAATGTTGGTTCATTTTCTACAAAGAACCAACAGGCCCTTTATCAGTGGTGGAAAAAAACGAAGTACAAATACTTCGTTACTTTACTTAAGTACAAGTTTGGAGAATTTGTACTTTTATTGACTACTTTTCTTTTGCTGTATTTTTACTTTTACTTCGTTACATTTACAAGGAAAAAATCGTACTTTTAATCCGCTATATTTAAAATCTGACACCTCGTTACTCGCTACAAATTAAATAATGCGCAGTTGAGAACAGAACAACAGGGCTGCGCTCCACTCTCAGATAATAGGGGGGCGGAGTTGTGTTCTGCTGCCTGGCCTGCTTGAAGACGGCAAGACGCACACACACGTTGTCACACGCATTCAACATGGATGAACGCAGGGCTGCCAAGTCTCACGCTTTGAGAGTGAGAGTCACGCAATTTGACCTTTTACCACGCACCACGCCACACCTCTCATTTCTCACGCACGCACAATACGCACGCCGAGGGGGGCATAAAATGTGCCAAAAAAGCCAAGCCGGCTATCATAATAACAATTTTATCCGCGGCTCCGCCGCGTAATAACGCGCGCCCATGTGTGCGTCCTCACAAACGGCAAAATAGCCGATCTGCAGGAGATCATGCAGCGCTGTTATATGCAGTAGAAAGGGTAACCAGGCAGTGGACCACCAAATCGTCAGCCGGGTCCCTGACTGTGACGCATGGAAATGAGCCATGCAGAGTTTAACATCGCATCGAAATATTTTTCATGGAAGACAATATAGCCTCCACAAGTTACAACATTAAGTGAGTAAGTCACAAGTGACTATCTCTCTTCTATACTGGTGTGTGGCGTGACTGGCGTCTCTTGCGTGATATGAGGAACGGTGCCAGTAGCCTACGCACATTATAGGGTGTGTGTGTGTGTATGTGTGTGTGTGTGTGTGTGTGTGTGAAGGGGGAGGGGCCGCATCGCAACTTGTCGTTATAGTTCTGTTCAGAGAGGGGGGGGGGGGGGGGGGGGGGGGGAGAGAGAGAGAGAGAGACCACAGATGTGTGGGCATGGGGAAATTAAAAATAAGGCATTTTCCCAAATTCCAGTTTTCTGACTTTTTATTTCACAACATATTCCCCAATTTCCACTGAGATTATGGGGTGAATGAATGTGGCCAGACCCATCTTCTCTTTCTGTCATAGTGACATTGTCCTGCATCAGATCATGTCCAAATCAGGTTCTCCAATCTCCAGTAGCCTCTTCAGTTTTTTGAAGATTTTTTGAGTGGTGCAACCACTCCCTTACGGAGCTATGTGTGTGGCTGGCTGGGTCTGAGCACTATGTGTGTGGATTGCTGGCTGGCTGGGTCTGAGCACTATGTGTGTGGCTTGCTGGCTGGCTGGCTGGGTCTGAGCACTATGTGTGTGTGGATTGCTGGCTGGCTGGCTGGGTCTGAGCACTATTAGTCCATGAGCCAGACCCCCCTAATTTGCGCGTTAATTACGAAATGGGTGGGCAAATTCTTGTTTGAATTTTTGATTCACGGATTCACGGCTCGTGATTATAGTACAGCAGTGTTTCTCAAAGTGATGTCTGGAGACATCACTTTGTCCAGAGACATGTTCCATTCAAACCCAAATGCATTAAAGTTGCACATTTCATAAACAAGAATGCAGAGGTTCAACTAGCACTGGGGAACTGGGCATCGTCTGTTTTGCAACGCAACATGGAGCTCTTGTGTTAATTAATTATGCATGTTGGTCCTGTATGTTATTGATGTATGCTGTTGGGGGTTCTGTATTTTAATTATTTGTATGCCATTTCATTTTTTGGAATAAAGCCACTTTTGACAGGACAATTTTAGGACTTCATTTATTTGTATTCATTTTGAAAATAATTTTGTATTTTGTACTTTGTAATTTTTACTTTTATACTTAAGTACATTTTTACACCGGGTACTTTTTATTTTGTACTTTGTAATTTTTACTTTTATACTTAAGTACATTGTTACACCGGGTACTTTGTATTTTGTACTTTGTACTTTTACTTTGTAATTTTACTTTTATACTTAAGTACATTTTTACACCGGGTACTTTGTATTTTGTACTTTGTACTTGTACTTTGTAATTTTTACTTTTATACTTAAGTACATTTTTACACCGGGTACTTTTTGTACTTAAGTACATTTAATTTGAGGTACTTTTTTACTTTTACTTAAGTAACTTTCTTAATGGGTACTTTGTACTTTTACTTAAGTAATTGTCAAGTAGAGAATCAGTACTTCTACTTAAGTAAAATATTTTTGTACTTTTTCCACCACTGCCCTTTATCATGTGGCTGCACTGTTGTCAGTCACAACAATTAAATGTTGGTTTTACATAACTTGTTTACATTGTTCTACAAAGAACCAACAGGCACTTTACCATGTGGCTGGCTGCTGCACTGTTTTGTCAGTCACAATAAATGCAAATGTGGAATACATGTTGTAAACTTGTTTACTTGAGTTCTGGATTACATTTAAGGTACATGATTCAGTACATAGTTCAGTACAGCTAAATAAATGTCTTTGCCGAAGGACTCGGATGGTCTTGTAACATCAATAGTGGCCGTGAGGCCGGCCAAATCCTGTTCACAGAGGGGACATTCAACACGTGGAAGAATCACTCCAGAGCTGGTCACATCCATCTCCCTGGCAGTGTCGACAGCAAGAGTTGGATCCTCCATTCCCTAAATTTAAACAATCGCATTTCAAAAAGAAAGCACAGTCAGATCAACATGTAACATACTACACTGAAAGTATCTATAGTATCCGGTCCACTTTTTCTTCAATGTGTCCAAAGGAATAAGTCTCATGCAGTGTTATAAGTCTTATACACAGGCCTGTGAATACATTTAATTTTAATGGTTTGGGTTTCAACCAAAACAATGTTTTATTGGTACCTCTGCCAATTGTGGAGAATCTACTGGATTGTGGCGGAGTCCCATTGTCCACAGTTGTTGTGGAGACCTGTTGTGCTCTGTCCTCAGAGGGTGATGATCCCAACCCACCCTGAAGACATCTAGATCCTTCTGCAGACGTGGTAGAAATACATACTGGGCGCAGTACAGGTGGATGCTGTCATCAGGATCAAGCACACCTTCATCCTCAAGGCTGTGAAGAATCTCATAGTACACGTTTGTAACGCCGTTCCAAACATCTCGCCACAAACGCTCTATTCTGTAAAAATAGAGCGTTTTATACAATATCATTTTTACAAATTATGACACCGGTTGACTGAGGCAACATCTGAATATTATATATACCTTTGATTATGCACACTCTTTCCTGACATGAAACTGCCTCTGCCGCAGCCCCTGACGGTGAACATACATCCTGCTATGCCAAAATTTTCTACTCCTTGGTCAGCTCTTACTCTAAAAGAGATATCACACAAAAGATACATTAACTTTAAACACTCAACTTTAACAACTTTCCAAATACATAGTCATTAAAAGTAATAATATAATCCAAATCATGCTAATTATTTACCAGAATAGCTGGAGTGATTAAGTATTGTATACTGCGCAACATTACCTTAGACATATAGTGATTTTATAGGATTTGTTTAATTTATCAACTTACAAAAATGTTAACTCAAATGATTGACAGTTCAGCAGCAGTTTGCAGAATGGCTACATTTCACATGAAAGCACAACTCAATACAAAGACTGTTACTGTGGACAACGCACTGAAAGCATTACACTTGTTTACAACAGGGTCCACCTTTTTCAATTCGTCAGAACATTAGAGACAACTTATTTAAAAAAATAAGAAATCATTACCAAGGAGGTAAAAAGGGAAAAGAAACACAGTAAGGGGGTGGCTGGGGATTCATATTTTAAGGGGGGCAGTTTTGAATTGCAGCAGTCTGTAGGTGCCCTTTCAGAGCGGTTTTGAAGGAGTCAAGGGATTTGCATGTCTGAATGGCTGTTGGTAGGGCATTCCACATTTTAGTGGCATAGGAGCGAAATTAATTTAGTCCCTTGTTTGTGCTGAATCTGGGTTGAACATGGTTTGTTGAACTCCCTCTGGTGTTGTGGGTGTGAACTTTGTTGACAATTGAGCAATGCCATGGTGGGCCACACATTGGTTTGGATTACCTTAATGGAAAGCCATACTTTTGCACTGCCTCCAAGAAGAAATCAAGTGCAGTGGATGCTTTATTGTTGGCTGCTGCACCCAGGTACATGATCTAGAGCAGACGATATCATAATTCAGTGGAAAGCAATAAAAGCATTTTAAGACCTGTGAATCTAGTCAATCCATGCTTTTATGCACCAGTCATTATTGTGGTATAACATGCATACAGAGAACAGTATACAGGTATAGTAGCCTATAGGATCATTCCTTTTAGAATGTCCTACCCATAGCAAGTTTAGCAGTAGACCTATAATTTTCAACTGTCATCTCAATTAATGTATGATTAATGATAATTAAATAAATTACCATTCGTGAGAAGCCATCAATCCCTCCAAAGATAACAAGGCCATATCTTTTAGGGAGGAGGGTGGGGTGGGGCGAGAATAAAATCACTTTAGATTAATTTGATGCAAAACAAGGGTGTTAAAATAGCATATATGGAATAGAAATATTTAGCAAAAATACTGCACATCTAAAATAGCATGTAAGCTTACATTATGTATGGCCTACCTGATGAGTTTGTGGTTTGTGTCGATATGTACCAAGTGAAGAGGACCCGGAACAGAATATGTCCTCCTTGCAACACACCCCATCGCTGTCAATCGTGAGACTACACCAACTGGGTCTACACGATGCATAGATGAAGACACTCTCTTCCACTGGACACGGTGTCCCATGGACCGCAGGATTCCTTTCATCATTCTGTATCCCACGTGTGGGGTTCTGGCCTTCACTGATCTCACCAAATGATCTAGTTGTTCATCACTTACGTTACTGTAGCACTGGGTTATGGAAAGACCATTATCATGCATGCGCCGGTTCACTGTCCTTTCAGATACACCTAGAGTTCTTGCAATGCATGACACTGTAGGGCCATTTCTATCAGGCTTTGTAGTTCCTGAGGACACACAACATATTTTGGCCGTCCTATTTCTCCTCGTAACACTCCTGGCAGTGGCACCTGACTTTCGGTCTGATTAGTGTTGTCCTGTATATTAAGAAGCCTTGACAGTTCAGTGAACGTATTGATGACATCCTGTGGCATCTCAACCTGGCCTAACAATGATCTAAAAATAACCATCTCTTGGTTGACTGCACATCTCAAGTAATCCACATCTAGAGGCAGTCTTTGCATTATCTGGGAAACTTTGGTGAGTAGCCTCTGCAGAAAGTCTCTTTTCAGTTGGTCCTAGAACAATCAAACAGAAATTCACATTAGTGTACTGGCTTCAATAATAGCCTACATTAATTTTGTTTAAGTCACACATACTGTACATTATTTAACAAACAAACAGCATGCAATTTAACATTAACATTGTCTAGTGGGCAACAATAGACATAGTCTAAGCCCTATTTCCAGCAAGACATATAAGGGCTGCAACTGGTGCATTTTCCCTTCATCATAGTTATAATATTGACTTCTCGTATAAACTAAGGCCTAAGGCTTGTCGTGATAAATAAATACATAGTTACATAGGCCTACATACACATAGGCCTACATACAGTTGACAGTATGTGCGCGCGCGCGCGCACACACACACACACACACACACACACACACACACACACACACACACACACACACACACACACACACACACACACACACACAATAAATAAATAAACAGTTACTTTCAAACATTGCTAACATGCTCATAAGGGTCGTTGATGAAGATGCGCGATACAGTACATGAACCAAGTGTAAATTTGCATTGGTCTGACGTCTGCCCAATGGTAACGTGTGTCCCGACTCCCAGTAATTATTATCAGAGTAATAATTATTTGTATTATTATTATTATTATTAGGCCTAGTAGTAGTAGTAGTAGTATTACCTGAACTGTGGTACCCGCATATACTGGTGCTTGCGCCATTGTAAACAATGCTTCTAACCAGAGTTGTTCTCTAACTCTTAGAGAAGTCTAAACTACATTTCCTGGACGCAGGTTGATGATGTCACGGGGCGGGCGGGGGGGACCTGTCACTCATGATTCCACGCCCCTCTAGGTTGAGGCCATGCCCCCACGCAAGATCTGTGCCAAAAGTAACCTGAAACTTTTTGGCACCTGAAAGTGAACAAAGTGAGAAGCGAAAAAAAAAACACACCTGAAACCGAAAAAATATGATTTGAATCTGTAAAAAGAAGATCTGAATGGAAAAAAAAAGATCTGAATGAAAAAAAAAAGATCTGAAACTGAAAAAAAAATATATATACTCAAAAATATAAATGTATATTAAAGTTAAATATTAAACTGAAAAAATTTTGAATAAAAAAAACAACTTTTGAATACATCTTGGTATTTTTCAAGTTCAAGAAAAAAAATAAGAGACTTTCAGGTTCAATTTTTACTTTTCAACTTCAATTTTATTTTTTTCGATGGAACTGTTTCTGTTAAACGATCAAACCTTTTGGCACAATATTAGCTCCATACAGCTCTCTCTGGGTTCTACGCGGCGCCCTGAGAGGAGTCGTCGAGACGACCAGCTCTCTTCTTACCTCGGTAAGTGGACTGTGTGCCACGCAGCTGTTCTAATATTGTTTTTTTAGTGTGTTTTCCAAACTGCTGAGATAGCCTACGTAACGTCTGCTCTCGTGGAAATCAAAAGATCGAAGTGGCCTTGCCCAGACGGGGCTTAAAAAGCCCGCTTATTGGCATCTGGGCAGGGCCACCGTAGATGATGTGTCTTAAAGAGATATCCATGTACACTGCCCCGAGGGGTCAGCTTCCCGTACAAATTGAATAATTTGTAGTGGAGAGCCAGTCTCGAACACGATAGAGAACCCCTGTTGGTGTTTTAAGCATTGTTATACTTTAGCTTTTGAAAAATAGCAGATTTTAGAGCAGACGTTTTTAACTCAAACCTTGCTTCTGGGGGGTCCCTGGAACAGCATATTTTCAGATGGGGATCGGTGGCCAAATACAGATCATTCTGACCCCTTGACATAGAAACAGGTTTATCAGAAAACTGTTGTTAAAAAAAGAAGAAGATCTGCCTCAGGTCTAAATGGGTTAAATGTTGTTTGTGCAATATTCCATCATGTTCAATGATGCGTCCTTTCTTTTAGCCTTCAGTCCCAGCTATGCAAATGGCACCAGATCAGCTGGATTCAGGACACCTGACCAGGGTGCAAATGGCACCAGATCAGCTGGATTCAGGACTCCTGACCAGGGTAAAGATACCTATATTACCATTCCCATTGTGTTTGTGGGTTAGTTCAATAAGACAAGCGTTCTTGAAAGAGTAGACGTAATTTACTGCAAGAATAATAATATGAGGCAGTTACAAACAGGAGCACAACAGGTGCTGGCGGGCTCTGTATTCAGAATGCCAGCACAGCACCCTGGGAAAGCTGTGTGTAGTCTAGGCATTACTAGTCAAACTATGTAGTGATCAAAACAGATCAACACAACACAGACATGAATAATCAATGAAGCAAATACGATTTGCTCATATCATTACACAAGGATGCACTGCAGAAGTGGCTGCGTTATGCACCCGACAGGAGTGGCGGGGTATCCAGGAAAGACAGGGTTCCCACACCTCACACAGGGGTCCTTAAGTCTTAACCCATTTAGGCCTGACGTCAAAATTTAAAAAATCTCTTCTAAATGACCATTATCTGAAAAACCTCATGTTTCTGTGTTGGTTTCTGTGTGCTTCTCAATATTTCATGTAAAACATTATATGTAATAGGCCGCCAACCCCCATCTGAAAATATGTTGTTCCATGGACCCCCCATAAGCAAAGATTTGAGTTAAAAACATTCACTCTGTAACAATATATATTCAGATTTTAAGGCACATTTTCACGATTTTTCAAAAATAGCAGACCTACCTTTCTGCCTGGGCGTCAAATCAGAACCTAGAGACACTGAAAGGTACCTACAGGTTTCTATGCTCAGCCACACCCCTAGTCCAACCCCCAGATTCTTAGCCACACCCCTAGTTTTATGTAATGTGCAGTGTGGCCATTAAGCCACAGGGTGGCGTTTTCAAACTAGTGAGCACTGAGATTGAGTGAGTGAGTGAGTGTGTGTGTGTGTGTGTGTGTGTGTGTGTGTGTGTGTGTGTGTGTGTGTGTGTGTACTGTGTGTGTGTGTGTGTGTATATATATATATATCCTTCAGTGTGTATGTGTGTGTGTGTGTATATATATATATATATATATATATATATATATATATATATATACATATGTGTGACCCCTTCCAGTATTTTCACCCACAAGTCGGCTCTAATGAAACTCCACAATAGACCAAAATACCTTCTTTTTTTTGTGGTTTTTGTTTTTAACACAGTTGGAATGTTAACAAATGTTTTTATTCCATCATAAAGTCGTTTTAGTGTCATTAAGTCGTAATTACATTGCAAAATTGTCTCTGTAATTAAAGATTATTTGCGTATTTTGGGGGTGTGAACATTCCTGCACGTATTTACATAGTCGTGTTAAGTTTACTGATAGGTGGCGCCCTTACTCTATCTGTTATGTACTGTGTTGTATTGTATGCTGTGTCGAGGTTAACGCACAGGACGTGACGTCATTACGTTCTCTCTGCAGAGCGCCAGAATAATGCTGGACGTTGGAATGAAAACAACAGCCAGACTGTATGATACAAATAAACCTCTGCTACTATGATACAAAATAAATGATAGTAAAATGACTTGCTTATTCTCTATCACGCATTGACGCTGTGCATCACCAAAGCTTGACAGGTTATGGGCCCAGGCGGAGTTGTACACAAGGATAGCGTTTGGTCCGAGGTGGACAACTTGGAGATAAGTGAGTAAAAGACTCGGAAGAAGTTTTTCACAATGTATTACGTGAGATGACAAACAGAATGGGAACCCCGGGTCCGCAACTTATTTTTGATGGCTCAGAAGACAGATATGACCTATGGGAAACAAGATTTCTAGGTTACCTACACATTCTGAAATTATAAGAGACTATCTTGAATGAACCAACGGGCGGGATCGCAGAGGAACAAGCAGAAGACAGGAGGAAGAATGTCGACTGTTATGCTGAATTGATAAGACTGATTGATGACAAAAGCTTATCCATAATAAGACACAAGGCGGATGATGATGGCAGAAAAGCCCTGAAGATACTGAGGGAACACTATTCCGGGAAAAGTAAGCCAAGAATCATTAATCTGTACCCCTCATTGACCAAGCTACACATGGTAGAGAATGAGAGTGTCACTGACTATATCATCAGAGCAGAGAACATCATAATGGCCTTGAAAGATGCAGGTGAGACCATTAGTGATGGACTAGCTGTAGCCATGGTATTAAACGGGCTACCAGACTCCTTCAAGCCACTAGCAGTGCATGTAACACAAAACGAAGATAATGTTACATTTGCAGACTTTAAAAGAAGACTGCATGTTTTTGAAGAGAGTGAGAAAATGAACAAAGCTACAGATAATGTGATGAAGACATATGTGAAACCAGGCCGAGGCCCCACCAAGGCATACACTGGCAACAGGAAAGATGAGGATGCCAACAGTGACGTGCTACAGGTGTGGAATAAAAGGGCACAAGGCAAGAAAGTGTACCAGAAAATTATGGTGTGGCTACTGTAAAAGCAATACACATGAAGAATCCCTGTGCAAGAAGAAGGGGGGACGAGACGGCGCCAGGAAGGTCGTGGAGGAGCGGGACGGCGAAGAGGACCATTTCTTCAAGACGGACATCACAAGGAATGAGAGACCACCAGGCAGCATGAAGATGAAAGGCATCATGGTGGACGGAGGGGCGACATCACACATCATAAACGACATAGAGAAGTTTAAGAGTTTTGATGACACCTTCCAACCTGACTCTCATTCAGTGGAGTTAGCCGACAAAACAAAGTGCAGCGGGATAGCACAAAGAAGAGGAACAGCGACGATCTGCCTACTGACAGCGCGGGACAACAGCACAGAGCACAGCTACGAGAGGCTCTGTACATGCCTTCATACCCTCATGACATCTTTTCGGTGGCACGAGCCACAAATGGAGGAGCGACGATCACCTTTCAGAAAGGGGACAATCGCATGGTCGCCAGGGATGGAAGCAGGTTTGACATCCACGAAAGTGGAAACTTGTATTACTTACCAACTGTTCAAAATAATGTCGATCAATGTAAAGTGTGTCATGATGTACAAACGTGGCATGAGATTTTAGGCCATTGTAATTACGATGATGTGCAGAAATTACAAGGTGTTGTGAAAGGCATGGAGATAAAGGGGAGTGTGGTCACGCCAGCACAATTATGTGAAGTGTGTACAAAGGGAAAATTCACCCAGACGAGAAACAGGGAGCCTGACAGAAGGGCTAAGAAACCCTTAGAATTAGTCCACACTGACCTAGCAGGTCCCATGCAAACGACTAGCATACTGTAGGTGAGCACAGATATGCTCAATCCTTTACTGATGACTACTCTGGCACCATGATGGTGTATTTTCTAAGGTCTAAGAGTGATGCAGTGCAGGCGACAGAACGATTTCTAGCAGAACGTACGGAGAAGTTCGGTGTATCCGATCGGATAACGGCACTGAGTACACTAGTAAAGAGTTCCAGGCACTGTTAATCAAAAACAAAATTAGACATGAGACGTCCGCACCATACTCACCCCACCAAAATGGTACAGCGGAGAGAGGGTGGCGAACACTCTACGAAATGGGGAGGTGGTTACTGTTAGAAAGTAATTTACCAAAAAAGTTATGGAACTACGCTGTACAGACAGCGGCTTATGTGAGGAACATATGCTACATCAGGCGGACAAAGAAAACGCCATACGAGCTGTTTGCAGGGAAAGAACCAAACCTATCCAAACTGCAAAAGTTTGGATCAGTGCGCTACGCTTACAAACAGCTAGGCAAAGGAAAGCTAGAATCTAGGTGTGAGCAGGGTGTTTTCGTGGGTTATGATAAAAACAGCCCCGCCTACCTGGTGAACTACCCAGAAAAAGAGAAGGTTCAGAAACACAGATTGGTGAAGTTCACAACCAAAACAGGAGCAGAAAAAGAAACACAAACGTGTGAGTCATACATGGGGTGTGGTAATGGGGAGCTACATCCCAAGGTCAATGATAACAGGGACATTTGTGTTGATGACAAGAATGAAAATGTACCAGATCAAGGTATGCAGGGTGGTGTTTCTGGGGCTTTACCTGAACAGACTGAGAGCACACAGCCGGGTAGAGTCACTGAGACTCTACATAAGGAACCCACCGAGAACCAGGAGGAGACCAATTCACTTACAGGAGTTTGAGACTGAGGATACAGTGGACAAACTGGAAACATGCGTGGACTCTTGTTACAGAGCAGTATGTGACATTCCTCAAACTTACAGGGATAGCGGGGCAGATAGCGGAAATAATCGTTCACTTGCGGATACAAGCACCAAAATTGGCACACATACTCCTTAGGGGTTGCTCTTTTGAGAAAACCACTGTGCCAAAAAAATATTCAAGATGGCGGCCATTTTTCAAGATGGCTGCCATTGAATATACTGTAATATTGCATTTCGCAATAAAATCCCATAGACTTGTCCTATTTGAATGATCTTGGTGTCAAATCATACATTTTTCACTATGTAGAATCCAAATTTGGACCCATGGACTTACTCACTAGTTTCCTTGTACCATATAACTGTCCCGGAATCCTAATATTCTGCTAAATTAGAGGTTTGTGTTATGTCTGACTCGGGTAAAATGGATGGTAGTCTATATCTTAGTATTGTTAGAGGTTTAGTATGTGTGTGTGTGTGTGTGTGTGTGTGTGTGTGTGTGTGTGTGTGTGTGTGTGTGTGTGTGTGTGTGTGTGTGTGTGTGTAAGTGTAAGTGTGTGTGTGGGGGGGGGGGGGGGGTACCGCTTGCACCGTTCAGTATCAGCTGAGTAATTTGTTTGGTGTAGCTAAATAAACCGTTGCCCAGGTGGAGCCTGCAGAACCATTGCGGCTCAAGAAACCACCACTCCTGAATGAAGTGTCTGATGCTGGGACTCTGGTGCAACGCACAGGTCCTGGCGGTACTCCTGGTGAGAGCAGGAGTGGACCTGGTGAGACATAGGAGCCCGGACAGGAGTCAACCCACAGAGCCTAGTCCCTCCACATGCCAGAATTATGTGCCTCCCAGTCCCGGCAGAGTAGTTCCAACGGATTGTGTGGCCCTGGTCTTTCCCTAGTGGGTCTGATCGTGGGTAGCTACTGAGACGTAAGTTGGGACTTGATCACCCCGGCTGGGTCACCCGAGTGAGGGGTATGATGTTGTCTAATAAGCCCTGCATCTTTTAGCTAGTGTAGATTACATGTAGTTTACCATGTATGATGTTCAGTTAGACAACCGCGCTTGAATTGACAGGGTATGCCAGCAGGGGAGAGCCGAGCCAATGGTAAGGGGGCTATACATGACTTATTCATGGACTTACCAACATGGTGTACAGATCACACTGGACTTAAATGATACTGGATGAACGATCAGGCTAGGTGTAGATTTTATTGTCGAAGCTAGTTGTATCCCATACCTTATTGTGCATGATGGCGGTAAAAGGATAACCCCTCTGCATTGATTCACTGAATACAGATAATGATCATATTGTGATACCTTGATTACCATTCACCAAGATGTCTAATATAGACCCAGGACCGCCTAAATTCAAGACTGACTGGAGCAAGTGTTGTCTTTGCAAAGACAAGAATAGTATGAGCTCTCATCACCACATGCAAGACACCACGATCATCAAGTCTGTCTGGATCCATTTTATTAATATGCATCTCATTAATTGTGTGAAAGAGGGGAATATTAGTTGCAATCATAGTGTAGCCATCATGTTGTGATTGTCTTGTATGTGGTGACGAGAGCTCTTTACTATTCTTGTCTTTGCAAAGACAACACTTGCTCCAGTCAGTCTTGAATTTAGGCGGTCCTGGGTCTATATTAGACATCTTGGTGAATGGTAATCAAGGTATCACACACAGTATGACCATTATCTGTATTCAGTGAATCAAGGCAGAGGGGTTATCCTTTTACCACCATCATGCACAATAAGGTATGGGATATGACTAGGTTCGACAATAAAATATATGATCTACACCTAGCCCGATCGTTCATCCAGTATCATTTAAGTCCAGTGTGATCTGTACCATTACTTATGTTGGTAAGTCCATGAATAAGTCATGTATAGCCCTTACCATTGGCTCGGCTCTCCCCTGCTGGCATACCCTGTCAATTCAGGCGCGGCTGTCTAACTGATCATACATGGTAAACTACATGTAATCTACACTAGCTAAAAGATGCAGGGCTTATTAGACCCCCCCCACACACACACACACACACACACACACACACACACACACACACACACACACACACACACACACACACACACACACACACACACACACACATACTAAACATCTAATTATAAGATAATAAACTGCCATCCATTTTACCGGAGTCAGACATAACACAAACCTCTAATTTAGCAGAATATTAGGGTTCCGGGACTGATATATGGTACAAGGAAGCCAGTGAGTAAGTCCATGGGTCCAAATTTGGAATCTACATAGTGAAAAATGTATGATTTTTACAAGTCTATGGGATTTTATTGCGAAATGCAATATTACTGTATATTCAATGGCAGCCATCTTGAAAAATGGCCGCCATCTTGAAATTTCCTTTGGCACAGTGGTTTTCTCAAAAGAGCAACCCCTAAGGAGTATGTGTGCCAATTTTGGTGCTTGTATCCGCAAGTGAACGATTCTCCTGTAATTTGCATGTTATCTGCCCTGCTAGGAAGCCATAATGTCAAACAGGTCAAAGCAGTGGAAAACTGCCATGGATGATGAGGTGAAATCACTGGAAGAGAATGAGACCTTCAGCCTCACCCACTTGCCACCAGGCAAACGGGCAGTGAGGGGCAGGTGGGTCTACACACTTAAAAGTAACATTGATGGATCAGACAAATACAAGGCGAGATTCGTAGCAAAAGGCTACAGTCAAAAAGCAGGGATTGACTACGAAGAGACATTCTCACCCACAGCAGATATGACAAGCGTGAGAGTGATCATGCAAAAGGCAGCACAGGCGCAATTAGTCCTGCACCAAATGGATGTAAAGACGGCCTATTTGCATGCACCGATTGATTGCGAAATATACATAGAGCAGCCAGAAGGCTATGAGAAAGAGTCACCAGCCGGTGAAAAGCTAGTGTGCAAATTACACAAATCTCTCTATGGCCTTAAGCAGTCCGGTAGAAATTGGAATGCAATGTTACACACATGTTTAACTGAGAATGATTTTGTACAGAATCCCACTGATCACTGTGTGTACACAAAAGAGAAACATGATGAGAAGGTGATGTTAATTGTTTGGGTTGACGACCTTATCATAGCTGCTAGCAACAAGGGTGTGCTCAACAGTGTGAAAATGATGCTCACTGAAAAATTTCAAATGAAGGATCTAGGAAAGTTGAAGCATGTTCTAGGGATTGATTTTGACCAAACAGAAGGTGAAGTCAAAATGTCACAAAATAAATATGTGAACAAAATTCTAGAGCGATTTGAAATGCAGGATTGGTCCAGGGAGACTCAGTGTGAGGCTAAACTAGAGTACACTGAAGATGCAGAAAAAATGACAGACCCAAGAAGGTTCAGAGAGGCAGTGGGATGCCTGATTTACTTATCCACATGCACTAGACCAGACATCAGTTTTGTGGTTAGTAAGTTATCTCAGCACTTTGCTGAGCCAACACTGTTTTTGTCAACATGGGAAAGGGAAACCATGTGATTGATATTTTATTTTCTTGTGTTGTACTGTATTTTATTTTTATTTTCTTCAAGGTAACCCAGTGAGAGCTAAAAGCGAGTGGGGGTGTTACGTTTACTGATAGGTGGCGCCCTTACTCTATCTGTTATGTACTGTGTTGTATTGTATGCTGTGTCGAGGTTTACGCACAGGACGTGACGTCATTACGTTCTCTCTGCAGAGCGCCAGAATAATGCTGGACGCTGGAATGAAAACAACAGCCGTATGATACAGCAGTATGATACAAATAAACCTCTGCTACTATGATACAAAATAAATATGCCGATAGGCTAATGATAGTAAAATTACTTGCTTATTCTCTATCACGCATTGACGCTTTGCATCACCAAAGCTTGACAAGTCGTTTCGATTGGCCATACCTATGTATTGTTCTCCAGTTTCACGTAGCCGATCACCACCCATAAGTAGCAACGTGTTCAGGCTGTCAGTAAACACAACATCATTCTTGTTGTTTGTTTGTGATGGCTAGTAACTTTGAATCAGAACGCTTGCTTAACGCTTTAAATGGATATACACAAGACGGTCTCCTGGAAGGATTTATTTTAGATTTCATACACGGTGGCAGTGACTCGGATTTAGAGCTCACGGACACGGATGAATCTGACGCTGATGATGAAGACCATGGCGTTGTTTTCGATCAAATCAGCAGGAGTTTGTGTTGTGATAGCGAGGAGGAGGACGACGAGTCTGGAGGGACAGCTGGGCCGGGTGGTGTACAGGTCGGCATCGCCTCGCTTTTACTTGTACCAGAAGTTAATAATGTCGCAGTGGACACCGACCGACCAGCAGAAATGAAGAAAATAATAAACTTTGATTGCGGATGTCATAAAAGATCAAAAGAGAACGTAGAACAGCCGCATTTGTCTTGCAGTAAACAACTCGATCCAGACATGATCTGGGAGACCCGAACGGACATGGCAGCTTTTACAAAGGACCAGAAAGACGATGGTTATTTTGGCGATCATAAAGACTTGTATGAACAACTCCGAAATGACTCAATCCACAAAGAAAGTCAACGCGAAGCGAAAGTTCAACAGATCCACATACATGGTGAACGCCATCGTGGTGTGTCGAGCTACATTTTGCTTCGTCTATGGGTGAGTTTCATTATCGTCTTGTTTATATTCAGGGTCTAGTCTCTGAAATCAGTCTGTTTATGATGAGTTTGTTTTAAGTAAGACTGATACATGATGCAGCAGCGTGTGTTTTTATTTGCAGTGTGCTGTTGTTAGCGTTAGCGCTGTTTATAACAACATCCGGTATAGAGCGGATACGGAAACGTTTGTGTGCGTGTATGTATTCATTACAAACTGAGCACACACTGCAAAAAATGCATTTCAGAGCATTTGAAAACACACAAGTTTTCAAAAATATATCAGTGAAACTGAGACACTGTCTCTGTACCTTTCTTTCTCTTTAAAGTTATTTGGTGAGTTCTGTCTTAAATGTGAGTGAAATTAACCGCTGGGAAGTAACCGCTGGGAAGTAGCTTGTCCCAACTCTTTGGGACACGCCATTGCGCAGCGCATACTGTACTTGTGAGTGGCGCACCAACGCGCTGTGGACGCAATTTAATTTAGTTAGTTAATTTAGTTAAGCAAACCCATATAAGAGAGAATGTGCAAATGCGAATAAATGTTAATAAAATGTTCAATCAGACTGTGTGTGTATGTGTCGCTTTTGCATGCTTGCATGCTCAAATGCTTGTGTGGCATCTATTATCGTTTAATCTGAATTGTCTTGATGATTATTGATGAAATGTTTGCAATTAAACCCTTTTTGTACTTTTGGTAAACACGCTTCTGCCTGCCTTTGTTTATACATTGTAAATTAATCTAAGTGCTCCGGGTGTTCAGTGTTATATTTTTGTAAATATCTCCTGCAATTCCCCAGGTGGCACCTGTAGACATGTTATCGTACAGAAGGGTTCCCCAATTAATTTTCCTCAAGGGCCATATTTTGACTAGGGTACCAGGCTGGGGGCCGAGTCTGCACGCGCGAGGTCAAGGTCTTGCCCTGAACATAAATTTTCAGGGCAAGACCCCATCTGAAAAAGATGCCCAGTTTGACATGCATAGGCTACTGACCCCCATTTAATGCCTTTTTTTAATAGAAATTCTTCCAGGGGCCTGTCGTACAGGATTGACATGATGTAATAATTAGGGCTGTCAAATGATTAAAAATGTTAATCAGATTAATCACAGCTTCAAAATTAATTTAATCATGATTAATCACCATTCGAACAATGTCCAAAATATGCCATGTTTTCCTGTTTATTGTTGTGGAAATGGAAATATAAATGACAGAAAGCTGATATACATTAGTTTTGTAATGTTTTCTTTTTGTTTTCTAATGCATTTAGTATAGCCTATGATGTGATGTGAGCATTTGTAGGCCTAGCCTACACTTTGAGTTAAATTAACACTGGCTTTTGGCCATGTAGACTGGGGTCCCCCAGGAGGAAGTCACTAATGTTGCTCTGGAGAGGGAAGTCTGGAACACTCTGGTGGAGCTGTTGCCCCCGCGACCCGACTACGGATAAGCGGTTGAAGATGGATGGATGGAGAGTGGGGTCCCAGTCCAGAGATGAAAATCATAGGCTACTTTCTATCAATTTAATTTGGGGGTCCTTGAAATTAAAATAGCTGAGAATCAATGGGTTAAACTGTAGACTATAGTTTATTATCTCCGCTGTGCACAGCAGCACAGGAGAACTGTCTTTAATATATCCATGGTCGTTTTCCTGTGCTTTCCAGGTGCGACACAAAAGTACCATGTGTTTGTTTTGGTAATAGCCTACTGCAGGCGCAGCCATGCTGATTCACGTAATCGCGTTGGACAAAACGAAACCAGCCGGACCAACGTTAATGGCTCGTAGGACCCGCATTTTCAAACTGTTTCAAACTATAGTACTGTCGACGGACCCGACGGTACTATAAAACATGTGAGTGATTCTTGCAGCGTGCACTGTGCGTGTGTGCATGCGTGCAGAGGAGGGAGGAAAACTGGAGGAGGCGACGAGGCGTGCGTGTGTGACTGTGCAGTGTAGCCTAATGGGGCTTTGCTAGGCAGACAAAGTAACGCAACAGAGTTACAGAATCAAACCACTTGGCAACCCAACTACAATACACAAGCTATCTCTGGTGTTCATGACAGATTTGCTCTGGACGTTCCTGAGCCGCGCGCACAGGCGCATGTTACGCCAGGGCTCCATCGGACGCGTTGCGTCTCCGTCGCGTGCGTCAAAAAACGCACCGGTTCAATTTTAATGCACGCGTCGCGTCTCCGTCAACGCAACGCGGGCAGTGGAGCCACCCTTCATTGATTAAAAAGGGAACATTCCCTGACGGTGACGGAGACGCGATGCTGACGCGCCCGGTGGAGCCCTGGTGTTAGGGGGAACACTAACATGCGTTAATTGCGTTAAATATTTTAACGAAATGAATTAATGCCGTTAACGCGTTATTTTTGACAGCCTTAGTAATAATGCACCGTAAGAATAATGCACCATAAACGCCACAGTAAAATAACCAAAGTATTTTAAAGTTTGCAAAGTAGAAGAAGCAAAGTGCCACGCGTTGCGCCAAACAATAAAGAAAAGCAAATATGCCTAAATCACACAAAAAAAGGAAACGATGCATGCTTGTCAAAGAACAATTGTTCTTACTGTCTGTTAGTCCAATCTCTTCTTTTACGCAGATTGTCATTAATCTCAGTAACAATGGCTTGTCTGTCTACTGCAGGTATTTCGTTGTTGGGATAGTACCTTTCCTTACAAGAGTTCAAAATGTACTCTTTCAGATTGTGAGGTAGTTTGGATTTTGTCCCGTTACCATTCCAGTTAACCCTTTTCACCCCGGACTGATACAAGTGTAGAGGAGTCACGTAACTAAACAATATGGAAGCATAACGTCCCGGACGGTTACCGCCTTGCAGCCCTACTAAGCGACTGATTTCGGCTTGTTGGTGGTGAGAGATTTCACACAACGTATGTCTGCCAGTTGCTTTGGTAACACATCTTCAGCCTGTCTTTGCTCTCTGTCACGATCAATCTGTCTCTCTTTCTCGTCTACTGCTCTCTCTCTTTCCTCGACTGCGGCCTCTCTCTGCGCTGCCTGTCTGTGTCTGTCCTCCAGCACTTTCTCTCTGTCACTGAGCCTTTTTTCCATTTCCAACTCAAGACACTTAATTCTCCAATAGTCAGTGTTATACGTGGCCTCAGTTTGTGAAGGTGCTGAAGCAATATCAGTCTCTCGCTGCCGTAACACCTCCTCTCTCGTTCAAGTCTGTCTCCCGCTGTGCGTTGTCAACTGCAGCTTGCTCGTCCTGCCTTCTCCTGTGTTGGCCTGCGTCTGCAATGCTTTGCCTCGTTAGAGCCAAGTCTGCTTGTAAATCTGAGACCTCCTCCATGAGATCAAGTTGAAGCTTTAAGATCTCGGCCTGGTGACTGTCCTTTAACGCTTGCATAGCGTCACTGTGCTTGGCAATGACTTCTTGTTGCAGTATGCGTGCAGATTCGTAGATTCCGCGAACTGTATCGGAGTCACCCGCCTCTGGCACCTCGGTGTTCAGCACATGAGCCTGTAAATGATAATGAAATTAGAAAATGCCATGAGATTTAAACGGTACAGTACATTATAGGCATATAACCTATACAATCATTGACCATGGCTACGCCAAATTGGACCACTACAAAGATTAGTTATTATTATAGAACTTTCTTTTTCACCAAGCGTATTTTCGACTTCTTCGCTACTGGTGTGGTCTGCAGGCTGCTAGTGGACGCTCCATCATTAACTGCAGTTGTCTGAAGATTTCAATGGATGAAGATGCACGTTATACACAAGATACAGTATACTTCAATATCTTGAATCAGTCACCCAGTAATCCAATAAATACCCATTTTTGTGTTCAAACTCACCGCTTTTCTCTTTACCAAACGTGTTTTGGCACCCACAGGCTGTCTGCTCGCCGCTGTTCGCTTTGGTCTCACACTCACAGTAGACATCGCGCTAGCATAGAAGTTACCAGAGTCCATTATTCTATCCTGACGAGTCACGGCTGAGTGGGTGCGCTCCCGTTTTAAAGTCATGGTCAGCTAATGTGGGCGTTGTGTGCTGTCACGCCTGTGCAATCGTGACATGTTTATAAATGTTTAAGAGACAACATACAGTACTGTCTGTCATCATTAGGCTACTTACAGTATAGTACAAAATGCCTCTTGCTTTACAAACACGTGAGAATATAAGATTGTGGCATGAACAGAACAAGCTTGTAGCGCGATCTGCAATTATTTCTCAATAGCAGATTTCTCAATAGCATAACATGATGCTTAAAACACCAAGAGGGGTTAAAAAAGTTCTTAATTCCAGGTCCTTGTCTTAAATAAAAAAATGTGAATTTAAGCTCTTAATTTGTCTTAAATTTGACCAAATCTGACCGTAGGTATTACATTTGAAGATGAGGTTTTTAAGGCTCATGGGGAAATGAAAGCCATAAACATTATGTGCATAATAATTTGATTAGTTTATAATATTAGACTATGAGAGAGACCACTATTAATAAAACGTATGTCTAGAAGCCTAGACATAAAAGCATGGGCATTTGTTTGTTTTTCTCGGCTCCGCCCGTTTTGTCAGTAGGCTAAGGTGTAGCGGGTATGGTCGCCCCTTTTCCATCTCGCCCCACTACTCTACATAGCGTTAAATAACAAACATAAATGTTGGTGATTATATAAAAGCAATTATCATAATAATGTATCATTGTTAAGTTCACGCTGTATATCCACGGGCATAATAGCATGATGATGCCTTTACAAAACATGGGCTACATGGAAGAAATGTGTTTAATAAAACAAGTATAGAGATCGACTACTATACAATCAAATACATCTGTATACAAGATAATTTCAGAGAGGGAGGGAAATACTGAATTAACTGTTAACTACATTAAAACATTTTGCGGGGGCAAGTTGGTAAAGGGGTGAGTCATTTGGTATTCGGCCAAGTTATGGTCATGCTGTGGGTGGGCAAAAGAATAGTTTATAGGTGTCTGTTCATGGTGTGGTGTAGCCTACTCGTGGACTTTTATTTTAAAGTTTTGACACTTTGCTTGCATGTGGCCGTGCATGATTCTGCATCTCTGTTGGCTGACCGGGCACCCCTCTCCTCCGTATAGTCCCGTACACTCTCAGCAACCTCAGTAGTTAATTTAACACACTGAGGTTTTTAGTGTGTGTTAACACCTCAATGAGAAGTGCGGTGCCCTTCTCAGAAAGTCCCTAGTATTCCTATTAAGTGACAAAGCACCCACTAGGCTTTTTAGTTGCTCATGGAAAAACAGTGTCATAGTTATTATGTTATTTGAAAAAATAAATATGTTCATTTGGACAGTCTGTTTTTTGTTTTATTAGTGTGGTTGCCCTAACAGGGCAACCAGACTATTGTAATCGTAACACTTTATTATTCACCCTGGAGTAACCTTTATTTTGAAATGCTACTCCTCCCACAGTTTTGACTGTACGCACTTGAGCCATATGTCAAATCGACCGGAAAAAATCAGAATGGTGTGCTTGTACTTTGCTAAGAGAAACGTTGTATAGTTTAATTGATATGAATTTATTCGTGCATTAAATCTCCCCATTGACATGAATGGGAAAATGCAAAAAATCACATTCAAGTATTTTTTCCTCTGAGACTGTAAGCACTATAGTTACAAAACTTGGAGGGTAGGTTCATAATAATTACTAAAATTAATTAACTTATAATGTTATCGGTCGGCCTCATGGTGGCGCTATAACAGCCCACTTTACGCTTTGGCTTATAACTCTTGAACCGTAGGTCGTAAAATCAAAATGGGCCACGCCCATTTGCGTCATGATAGATTTTCCGCCATTTTGAATTTTGTCCAAAACACACTTTTTGCTTTTCCTCCTACAGATTTTGTCCAAATCTCACAAAAATCTGTACACGTGATCTCTGGACCTTTCCGATGAAAACTCGAACGGCGGAATTTTGATAGTGCGTATCGTTCGGCTGTAATCGGCTTCCGAAGTTAGTAGGAGGGGCCTATTTTACAAAAAATGCCATAAATCACGAACAGAATGTCCGATCCATCCCAAATTGTAATCACATGTCGCGGGTGGTTCAATCAACCAAGTTCCAAAAGCAATTCCATTTTCATCCATAGGGGGCGCTGCAAATGCCAAAAATGTAACCGTATGGTGCAAAAACATGATTTTTGGGGGATAAATCCCCTCCAAATTACTTACGCATGATCGCAGGGGTGACGCGACATTGTAATTGGCTGGCAATATCAGTGGGAGGGGCATATGTAAGCCACTGCGGCAACCACACTTTGCAATTTTTTAAAATTGCGACCTTTCTAGTTAGTAATAGTAATGTAATTAATACATTTAAAAATATATATTTATATTTTTTTATGTATACGTATATATATATATAATTCGTTTTTCACTTAGATGTGTTCGGCATAGAAATATTTAAGTTTAGATGTGTGATAGGTGGAATGATTCTTTCTTTTGCCAATTTTTGGCATTGTTTCATATTTGAAACTAATGGTCTTAGGTAATAGAACATTTACTTTGACATGGCACGTTGTACACTTGAGCACACTAACTATTTTCTTGAAAGATAAGTCACAGTAAATGGAGTTGGAGGCACTTGCTAATTTACTCGACAGCCAGTGGGTTTGATGGGAGTTGGATAATTGGACTGTTTGTTTCGTTCATGTTGAACTGGGGTCCTATTGGTTCTGAAGGACTGCCTGATTTCTTGGTCCCCTGGAGTTTCAGGACAAATGGATGGACGGTTAATGTGGTGTTCATGTTGAACTGGGGAGGACGTTTCTTTAATTGTGTCCCCTGGATTTTCAGGGCTGTTTTTGGTTCATGTTGAACTGGGGTCATTCAAGGACATTAAGTTTGTGTCCCTTGGAAATGTACAGAAGTGCAAAAGGGTAATTAGTAGACCTGGTCTAACCTATTCATTTTACCTTAAATGCCAGATGCATTGTCACATAAACCTGTCTCATAGCATTTTTTTTTTTCAAACCTTAGGTTAGGCTTCAGACTCGGACTCAGGTTTAATGGGTTAAGTAAAAGTATAAATGCTGCAATATAGATATAAGTAAAAGTCCTGGATTCAAATGGTACTTAAAGTATCAAAAGTACTCATTATACACATCCCTTTCAATGTATACAAATCTTTTGAAAATAGCAGTGGTTACTGTATGTTTTGTAATAATAATCAAAATCTGCATAGAGTAACTTGTTTTCAAATTCAGTGTAGCAAAATAAATGTTGGGAATTGTATGTGCACTTCTCACTGATCCATGTGTTTGAATCTAATAAATAAGTAAATGAATAATGGTCTGTTTTGTTTTTGTTCATAGAGAATGTTGTAAATTGTTTTGGAAATGGCCAATCCAGAGGCTCAAAAAATATGACAATGTGGAGTCTTTGTATTAAAAGGGTGAGAACCACTGCAGTATAGCATACCCATACTTAATGGACCATTTCAGCATTTTATCCTTTGTATGCTTTTAATATGCATCATTTAAAAAAAAAAATTTTTACTCTTCTGCGGTGGTTGCTCCAAACTTGTATATTAGTGATATCACTGACTAGACAACTTTGGTGTGTTCCTTGTTGAACTATACCATTAATTAGTGTGGTTGCCCTAAAGGGCAACCAGACTATTGTAATTGTGGGCTCGCAACAGCGAGCACACACTAGTTATTGCCAGTTTATATTTATTCTTGCTTTATTCCAATTTCCGCCCTTTTTTCGAATTCCTACTACTTTCACACACTTTATGCTAGAAATTTAGTTCAAACTTCAAACTGTTCAGCTCTTTGCAGTTATGTGTGCTTGCATTTAGATTTTTACAATTGTTTATACTTTTTTAACTTTTTAACTTTTTAACTTTTTTTGACATTCTTTATAATGAGAGTCGATGGGAGAAACGTCCCATTTTTCACAGTTGACTTTTTTGTGCTCTTATTACTCTGTCATACTTTCACTTTGAAACTCCATTCAAACTTTAAAATGTTCATCAATCTTTGAATTTTCATTGGTGAAAAAGTTGTTTTGAAAAAGTTTATACTTTTTAAAATATTTAACTTTATTTATAAAATGTTTCTCTCATAGACAATGTATGGGATTTTATCTCTAAATCAACCTCACTTTTGCAGCCTCATTACTCTGGCATACTTTGTCGTAGAAACGTGATTTAAACTTTAGCTAGCTCACACGGCTGTGGACTTTTTCGTGGTTCAAACCGTATTCGAATATGTTACACGGTTTCTCCGATATCGCAGTTCAATCGCAGGCCGTATCGTCTAATTAGTGCGCCCTTAGAGTGCGGGGCCTCCTTGAGTAGAGTGTGGAAACTGAAATGCTTCACCTCGGAAATCTACCAAACAAATTGTCGTCCTGGCCAAAATATTCACTTTACACGGATGTTCTTTGGTCATTTTGTAGCCACACATGTCCTCTTTCACACAATGTAACCACCAAAGCACAGATACATACAGAATGTGAACTACGGCCTTTTAAGTGACACAAATACAGTCAAGCTGCCCATTGACCTCCATTGTATAATTCTTACGAGGAAAGTATCGTGAAGACAATTCTTAACTCGCTCTTATAACCACATTTTCGATCGTACCAACACCACCATCGCACATGTTGTACCTCAATGGCTCAGGCCACTCAAAGTGAAAAAAATATTTGCATTCGACTTTTACTTTTTGCGATAGAGCAATTTGTTCGGGCATAGGTTTTTCCCTATTCAGGCCCATTGAAATCTCCCAGTCATAGTGAAGCACTGTTTTACTCTCCCACAGCTGAGACATATAAGGGCTTAATTACAGGGCTGACATTAGAGTTACAAGATCTCAATGAGTTGCTCTGCGAAACCTTGTGAGCTTGTAGGTCTGCTATTTGTGCAGTCACAGACACACGCATGCATACGCACGCACGCACGCACGCACGCACGCACGCACGCAGCTTGTAGGTCTGCTATTTGTGCAATTAGGCTCTACACACAGAGTCACAGACACACGCATGCATGCACACGCACGCACGTGCACACGCACGTGCACGCGCACGCACACGCGCACACACACACACACACACACACACACACACAAAAACCCTGTCTTTTGCTTGCAGCATGCTACAGTCTTGCAATTTGCTCCATGGGCTTAGACCACCAATAGGAGCACGCTGTACTTAATTAATTGCTTAAGCCCCGCCCTTCTGTCTTCCCATTGGCTGGCCTTTACACAGCTCTAACTTTTGTTTGCAGCATGATACAGTCCTGACAATTTGTTTATGGACTTACACCACCAATAGGAACACTAATATAAACTTAAAAAATATATTTTTTTTAAACTTTTTTTTTTTTAACTTTTTTTTTTTTAACTTTTTTTTTTTTAAACTTTTTTTTTAAAACTTTTTTTTTAAAACTTTTTTTTTAAAACTTTTTTTTAACTTTTTTTTTTTAACTTTTTTTTTTTTTTAACTTTTTTTTTTAAACTTCTTTTTTTTTTAAACTTTTTTTTTAAAAACTTTTTTTTTTTAAACTTAAAAAAAAACTTAAAAATAAAAAACTTAAAAAAGAAAACTTAAAAATTAAAAACCAGTGTTCAGACTTGGTGGGTGGTCCCACAGACACAGCTATAACTTTATACATTGCGTTTTTAGCGAGCCCACGCAGTTTCTACAGGAACTGCTTTCTAGTTGTGGGCTCGCAACAGCGAGCACACACTAGTTATTGCCAGTTTATATTTATTCTTGCTTTATTCCAATTTCCGCCCTTTTTTCGAATTCCTACTACTTTCACACACTTTATGCTAGAAATTTAGTTCAAACTTCAAACTGTTCAGCTCTTTGCAGTTATGTGTGCTTGCATTTAGATTTTTACAATTGTTTATACTTTTTTAACTTTTTAACTTTTTAACTTTTTTTGACATTCTTTATAATGAGAGTCGATGGGAGAAACGTCCCATTTTTCACAGTTGACTTTTTTGTGCTCTTATTACTCTGTCATACTTTCACTTTGAAACTCCATTCAAACTTTAAAATGTTCATCAATCTTTGAATTTTCATTGGTGAAAAAGTTGTTTTGAAAAAGTTTATACTTTTTAAAATATTTAACTTTATTTATAAAATGTTTCTCTCATAGACAATGTATGGGATTTTATCTCTAAATCAACCTCACTTTTGCAGCCTCATTACTCTGGCATACTTTGTCGTAGAAACGTGATTTAAACTTTAGCTAGCTCACACGGCTGTGGACTTTTTCGTGGTTCAAACCGTATTCGAATATGTTACACGGTTTCTCCGATATCGCAGTTCAATCGCAGGCCGTATCGTCTAATTAGTGCGCCCTTAGAGTGCGGGGCCTCCTTGAGTAGAGTGTGGAAACTGAAATGCTTCACCTCGGAAATCTACCAAACAAATTGTCGTCCTGGCCAAAATATTCACTTTACACGGATGTTCTTTGGTCATTTTGTAGCCACACATGTCCTCTTTCACACAATGTAACCACCAAAGCACAGATACATACAGAATGTGAACTACGGCCTTTTAAGTGACACAAATACAGTCAAGCTGCCCATTGACCTCCATTGTATAATTCTTACGAGGAAAGTATCGTGAAGACAATTCTTAACTCGCTCTTATAACCACATTTTCGATCGTACCAACACCACCATCGCACATGTTGTACCTCAATGGCTCAGGCCACTCAAAGTGAAAAAAATATTTGCATTCGACTTTTACTTTTTGCGATAGAGCAATTTGTTCGGGCATAGGTTTTTCCCTATTCAGGCCCATTGAAATCTCCCAGTCATAGTGAAGCACTGTTTTACTCTCCCACAGCTGAGACATATAAGGGCTTAATTACAGGGCTGACATTAGAGTTACAAGATCTCAATGAGTTGCTCTGCGAAACCTTGTGAGCTTGTAGGTCTGCTATTTGTGCAGTCACAGACACACGCATGCATACGCACGCACGCACGCACGCACGCACGCACGCACGCAGCTTGTAGGTCTGCTATTTGTGCAATTAGGCTCTACACACAGAGTCACAGACACACGCATGCATGCACACGCACGCACGTGCACACGCACGCGCACGCACACGCACACACACACACACACACACACACACACACACACACACACAAAAACCCTGTCTTTTGCTTGCAGCATGCTACAGTCTTGCAATTTGCTCCATGGGCTTAGACCACCAATAGGAGCACGCTGTACTTAATTAATTGCTTAAGCCCCGCCCTTCTGTCTTCCCATTGGCTGGCCTTTACACAGCTCTAACTTTTGTTTGCAGCATGATACAGTCCTGACAATTTGTTTATGGACTTACACCACCAATAGGAACACTAATATAAACTTAAAAAATATATTTTTTTTAAACTTTTTTTTTTTTAACTTTTTTTTTTTTAACTTTTTTTTTTTTTAAACTTTTTTTTTTTAAACTTTTTTTTTAAAACTTTTTTTTTTAAACTTTTTTTAAACTTTTTTTTTTTAACTTTTTTTTTTTTTAACTTTTTTTTTTTAAACTTCTTTTTTTTTTAAACTTTTTTTTTAAAAACTTTTTTTTTTTAAACTTAAAAAAAAACTTAAAAATAAAAAACTTAAAAAAGAAAACTTAAAAATTAAAAACCAGTGTTCAGACTTGGTGGGTGGTCCCACAGACACAGCTATAACTTTATACATTGCGTTTTTAGCGAGCCCACGCAGTTTCTACAGGAACTGCTTTCTAGTTGTAACACTTTATTTTTACTGGAGTAACCTTTTTTTTGAAACGCTACTCCTCCCACAGTTTTAACTGTACGCACTTGACCCATATGTCAAATTGACCGGCTTCATCGGGAAGGATGTGCTTGTATTTTTTTAAGAGAAATGTTGTATAGTTTAATTGATATGAATTGATTAGTGAATAGAATTTCCCCATTGACATGAATGGGAAAATGCGATTTTTCGCATTTTGTCACATTCAAGTATTTTTTCCTCAGAGACTGTAAGCACTATAGTTACAAAACTTGGAGGGTAGGTTCATAATAATTACTAAAATTAATCAACTTATAATGTTATCGGTCGGCCTCATGGTGGCGCTATAACAGCCCACTTTACATTTTGGCTTATAACTCTTGAACCGTAGGTTGTAAAATCAAAATTATTTTTTCCCTGATTTCCTTGAGTCATGACGCATCTCCTCATATAGGCCACGCCCATTTGCGTCATGATATATTTTCCGCCATTTTGAATTTTCTCCAAAACACACTTTTTGCTCCTCCTCCTACATATGTTGTCCAAATCTCACAAAAATCGGCAGACATGATCTCCGGACCTTTCCAATGAAAACTCGAACGGCGGAATTTTGATAGTGCGTATTGTTCGGCCGTAATCGTCGTCCGAAGTTAGTAGGAGGGGCCTATTTTACAAAAAATACCATAAATCACGAACGAAATGTTCGATCCATGCCAAACTTGAATCACATGTCCCAGGTGGTTCAATCAACCAAAAGCCAAAAGCAATTCCATTTTCATCCATAGGGGGTGCCGCAAATTTGAAAAATGTAACCGTTTGTCGCAAAAACATGATTTTTGGGGGATAAATCCCCTCCGAATTACTTACGCATGATCGCAGGGGTGACGTGACATTGTAATTGGCTGGCAATATCAGTGGGAGGGGCATATGTAAGCCACTGCGGCAACCACACTTTGCAATTTTTTAAAATTGCGACCTTTCTAGTTGAGTAATTGATATTTTAGGCATACAGAAGAAGGTTGACATGGCCCTTTAATAATAGCATTGTTTCAATGTATGATGGATGGATGGATGTATAGTTGAATCAATGTTAATGGGTGGATGGATGTATAGTTGAATCAATGTTGATGCAATTCTACGTTCTTTCAATGTTGATTATATCATAGTTGAATCAAGGTTGATTCATTGTCACAATTGGTTGGAAGTGCAATATTATTTGTTGCTACCTTGTCGTGGTGGGAAAGCTTGTGTGTCTCCGTGATTCTGAGGGCTATACCGGAGGGGGTTCATAGCCCCGGCAGGTTCAACCAAGCCGGGCAGGTCTCAGGGGAGAGGCCAGACGAAAAACAGCACCTGGTCCTCCAGGTTGGGGGTTGGGCGTGGGGCTAACAACCTCACCTCGTCAAAAGAACGTTGTTACAGAAACACGGAAAAGAGCATAAAAAGAAACTAGGCCGAAAGCCCAGAACCTCCATGTGATAAACCCTCCAGCTCCCAGCAAAGTAATTCAGCAGCCTCGTATCAAGTGGCCTCCACTGGCTCCAGGACCCAGTGGAGTACCCTACAAGGTGTACAAGCGCTGCCCTGTGCTCCTTAGAATCCTCTGGAAGATCCTGCGAGTGATTTGGCGCAGAGGAACTGTAGCTGACCACTAGAGGCAGGCCGAGGGTGTTTGGATACCTAAGGAAGATAATTCCACCAAGCTGGAGCAGTTCAGAACTATCTCGCTCCTTAGCGTTGAGGGGAAGATCTTCTTCAGCATCCTTTCTAGGAGGTTGACAGATGCCTACATTGACACCTCAGTCCAGAAAGGTGGTATCCCCGGTGTGTCAGGATGCCTGGAACACACCGGTGTAGTTTCCCAGCTGATCAGGGAGGCGCAGGAGGGTAAGGGAGACCTTGCTGTGCTTTGGCTCGACCTTGCCAATGCCTTCGGCTCCATACCCCACAAGCTTGTGGAGACTACCCTGGACCGACACCATGTACCCAGGAAGATCATGGACCTCATCCTGAATTACTATGGGAACTTCAGGCTCAGAGTTACTTCTGGGAGCATAACATCAGATTGGCACAGGCTTGAAAAGGGCATTATTACTGGGTGTACTATCTCAGTTAGCCTCTTTGCCCTAGCCATGAACATGGTAGTCAAGGCAGCTGAAACGGAGTGCAGAGGCCCTCTGTCCAAGTCTGGCACTCGGCAGCCCCCCATCAGAGCCTTTATGGACGATCTCACTGTCACCACTACATCGGTGCCCGGTGCGAGATGGATACTCCAGGGCCTGGAAAAGCTCATCTCCTGGGCAAGAATGAGCTTTAAACCAACTAAATCCAGGGCTATGGTGCTGAAGAAGGGAAAAGTGGTGGACAAGTTCCACTTCTTTGTGGATGGCACAGCAATCCCATCTATCACTGAGAAACCGGTCAAGAGCCTCGGTAAGGTATTCAACTGTAGTCTCAGGGATACTGCAGCAATCCAAACGACCATCAAGGAGCTTGAGACGTGGCTATCGGCTGTAGACAAGTCTGGCTTACCTGGCCGGTTTAAGGCGTGGATTTACCAGCATGGCATCCTACCCCGGGTACTCTGGCCTCTGTTGGTGTATGAGGTGCCCTTGTCGACAGTGGAGACTCTAGAGAGGAATATCAGTAGCTACCTCCGTCGATGGATGGGCTTTCCACGCAGCCTATGCAGTGCATCACTGTATGGGAAGACCAACAAACTCCAGCTCCCTTTCAGCAGCCTTGATGAGGAGTTCAGGGTCTCTCGCACCAGAGAGGCTTTGCTCTACCGGGACTCCAAGGACTCGAAAGTGGCATCAGCAGGCATTGTGGTGCGAAATGGCAGGAAGTGGAGGGCTCAGGAAGGCCTGGAGGTAGCTGAGTCTCGGCTGAGACATAGGGCTCTGGTGGGCACGGTTGCAACAGGACGTGCAGGGCTAGGAGCCTTTCCTCAACCTCGCTACGAGAAGGTTCACGGTAAGGACAAACGCCAGCTAGTCCTGAAGGAGGTGCGGGCAGGGGTTGAGGAGGAACGGACCAGCAGGATGGTGGGCATGCAGCATCAGGGAGCATGGACAAGGTGGGAGGGTGCGCTGGAGAGGAAGGTGACCTGGTCTGAGATCAGGCAGGCAGAACCCCTGCGCATCAAGTTCATGGTGCAAGCTGTCTACGATGTCCTACCCAGCCCAGCCAATCTCCATCTCTGGGGCATGGTTGACTCTCCAGCCTGTGTGCTGTGCTCCAGGAAAGGCTCTCTGGATCACATCCTAAGCTGCTGCTCTAAAGCTCTGGGAGAGGGCCGCTACCGTTGGCGGCACGACCAGGTGCTGAAGACTGTTGCTGAAGCCATCTCTAACGTCATGGACAAAAACAACAGCAGCAAGCAACAACATGGCAGGAGGAACATTGCCTTTGTCAGGGCTGGAGAGCAGCCGCAGTCACAGCCCAAACCAGAAGCCGGCCTCCTCACCTCAGCGGTGGACTGGGATCTACAAGTTGACTTGGTCAAGCAGCTCAAGTTTCCAGACCACGTCACAACAACTTCTTTGAGGCCAGACATTGTGCTTTCGTCAGTATCTTCAAGGCAGGTGCTACTGATAGAACTGACAGTTCCCTGGGAGGACCGCATAGAGGAGGCGAACGAGCGGAAGCGGGCAAAGTACCAGGAGCTGGTCGATTAATGCCAAAGAGGAGGCTGGAAGGCACGCTGCGAGCCCATTGAAGTGGCGTGTAGAGGCTTTGCTGGCCGCTCACTGTGCAAGGTGTTCACGTTACTTGGCATCAGGGAGGCTGCAAAAAGGAAAGCCATCAAATCCACCATGGAGGCAGCAGAGAGAGCCTCTAGATGGCTTTGGATCAGGAGGAGCGATCTGTGGGCCAATGCTACTGGGACACAAGCTGGGGCTTGATCAACCCCGGCTGGGTCACCTGAAGGAGGGGGTATGATTGTTGAAAGACCCGAAACCCCTGATGATCTCAGGCACAATCACTGAAGATGTGTCCCAGTGCATCTTAGGATGTATCATTCACTCAATTACATTAAGAACGTAATTTCAACAGGTACTGCTTGTTGCAAAAATAAATCTTTCACAGTAGGCCTTGCATGAGCCCGGAATCGAACCCAGGATCTCTTAGTCATCCCCAATGCAATGACATAAACAGTCAGTCCGTCGACCCCACCCTCCTGTTCATAGCACTGTCCCGCCCTCAAAGTCTCCGGTCAATTCCCTCATAGACTACCATGCATTCTGGAGTCTCCGTTCGCCCACATCCTCCTGTTCATAGGAATGTCCACGCCCCCCTCAAAGTCTCCGTTGGGCTACCCCAAAGTGCCAGTGAGGCTTTCCAATGTTGAATCACTAGGCCCTAGTGGTAAGAGGAGGGACTGCAGGCGGACCCGTGGAAGTATGATTGGGAAACCCCGTGCAGCTGGGCTTTAACGTTGAGCGCGTTTGCACTTCCGCATTTTGGTGCCCAAATTGAAAAAAAAGGCGGAAGTAGAAGGCTCTTCCGGGTGCTTCAAAACGCCACTGAGCAACTTCAACTGACATGAATAGCGGAGGGGGCGGAGCTTCGCGCCAGATCAGTCTCTATCCTTCTTTATACTCTATGGGCTACCCTCATTGACTCCAATGCATTCTGCAGTCTCCGTTCGCCCCCACCCTCCCTTCTTCTCATTATGCCCCCTCCCTCCCTGCTTAGAAGTGTCATGGCAGCCTTGTTGTGTAGACGGAGGAGCTGTGCTGAGAACTGTGCCACGGAATTAATTTACAGGCACTGTGATGAAATAATTACAGTATCAATGTGCTGGTGGGGTCCCAACAACATCCCGATGTTTATGTTATATACGTTTTTACGACATTATTTCTACATTTGCCTCACTGCTTTGTATCAACAACACCAGTGTGGACGGGCGGAAGCAGCATCAGCAGGTAGGCTACTTATTGACCACAGAAAAGAAACACAACGCCTCTAAAAACATGTAACATTGCGTGTTTAAATTAGATTTTTTTATTTGCTTATCTTTGACCTTAAGGGACTGATGCTAACGGAATTAGCGCTTTAGCATGGCCACAACAACACAGACAGTAGACCATACAACAGTCTGTTCAAGCCAAATATAATGTTCCATAGATCATAATCACTGATCACTTACACTCATTAGAACCCCCAAATGACTCAACATTATTTTAAATATATTTAGCTTGGTGTATTATGTAGCAGATTGAGGGAATGAGCTCCGTTTTGTGAACTTTATTATCATCATCATAACTACAGTTGTTTGATTTGTTGAAAATAGCCGATCTGCAAGCTTGTTGATTGGCTTTTTCTGACCAGATGATGAAGGAAGGCTTTAATGTGGCAAAACGCTTGATGCTGTCAATACATGTTTGTCATCCATCTCGGTCCAGGGCTGCCAAGTTTCAGAAAATGGCAAGAGTGAGACCTTAGTGTCCTAATGCGTTCGACGCAGCAATTTTTTTTTGCCTTTTTTAACATTGATTTAGAGTAAATCAATGTTAAAAAAGTCCAAATCAACATTAAAAAAGGCCAATTCTAGAGGAATATAGACATCCCACCTTAGAGTGGTGCAACTCCGTGTGAGGGTCCCCGGAGGGGGAAGTTTCAGACCCACAGGATAGAGCCCAGGGTGCCGGGCCGGTTCCTGTGAGCCGCCCCACGTCCGAAACGGTTACAGAAAAAAAAATAGAAATTAGAAAAGAAATTACAGAGTTACCATGTGGGGGGCCCCGGGGGTCCCCGGAACATCCAGACCCCCAGGAACACGCCCGGGGGGCCGGGCCGGTTCCGGTGTGCCCGTGTGCCACCCCGCGTCTGAAACGGTTGAGAAATGACAGAGCTACCGTGTCGGGGTCCCTCTTCTGTACTGTACTGTACTGGCACACCCAAAATCATCATATATACAGTTAATATGTGCATGTGTGTTTGTGTTTGCGTTTGGTTGCGCATAGGTGGTGAAAAACAACCACGCTGTTTTCGTGCTCATACCCAGCCAGCCAGCCACACACATAGTGCTCAGACCCAGCCAGCCACACACACAGCTCCGTAAGGGAGTCAAAAAATCTTAAAAAAACTGAAGAGGCTACTGGAGATTGGAGAACCTGATTTGGACATGATCTGATGCAGGACACTATGACAGAAAGAGAAGATGGGTCTGGCCACATTCATTCACCCCATAATCTCAGTGGAAATTGGGGAATAGGCTATGTTGTGAAATAAAAAGTCAGAAAACTGGAATTTGGGAAAATGCCTTATTTTTACATTGTCTTAGTTCAAATCATTCCATGATTTCCCCATGCCCACACATCTGTGGGCTCTCTCTCTCTCTGCCTCCCCCTCTCTCTCTCCCCCTCTCTGAACAGAACTAACAAGTTGCGATGCGGCCGCTCCCCCATCGCACACACACACACACACACACACACACACACACACACACACACACACACACACACACAGGACTTTGTCACGCAAGAGACGCCACATCTCTATAGAAGAGAAATAGTCACTTACTCACTTGTTGTGGAGGCTATATTGTCTTCCATGAAAAATATTTTGAAGCGATGTTAAACTCTGCATGGCTCATTTCCATGCGTCACAGTCAGGGACCCTGCTAACGATTTGGTGGTCCACTGCCTGGTTACCCTTCTACTGCATATAACAGCACTGCATGATCTCATGCAGATCGGCTACTTTGCCGTTTGTGAGGACGCACACATGGGCGCTTGTTATTACGCGGCAGAGCCGCGGAGAAAATTGTTATATTTGAGAGCCGGCTTGGCTTTTTTGGCACATTTTATGCACCCCTCGGCGTGCGTATTGTGCGTGCGTGAGAAATGGGAGGTGTGCCGTGGTGCGTGGTAAAAGGTCAAATTGCGTGACTCTCACTCTCAAAGCGTGAGACTTGGCAGCCCTGATCTCGGTGTCTGAGTTGTGTAAAGTGCTCAGTGTAACATGAATTATATTCTTTATGCTGAAATGGGGAGATTGACTGTTGCAGCTCTTGTCTGTATCTATTTATTTACTAGTTATCTGGGTTCTCACATTTGGCTTTGAGTCTGTGGACTTTAGAGCTGTATCTGTCTTCATCAGTGTCTGTAGTCAGTGTCAGTGACTATCTGTCTTCATCCCAAAAGAGAGGGGATATGACATAATTATCATATCCCCTAAAGCACTGGTTCCCAAACACTGCGTCTGTTATGGTTGTTTCCTAAATTAGCTTTTATTATTTCAAAACATTTTCCAAAAAATGAATTAAACCAAAATGCAGTGATTTTTTTGCAATAACTTCATGAATACATAAAATAAAAAGCTAAGAAATAAGCCCATTAGGAGTCCAACTAGTACAAGTGGTTCTCAAATGTTTTATTTGTGAGGACCCCCTCAACTCTGAAGTAGTGAAAACAGCCGATCTACAAGCTCACAACGCCTTGCAAATGTGAGCTTGTAGATCTGCTGTTTTCACTACGTATATAAAAAACTAAATTAAATACCTCAACTAAACACCTGAGGAACCCAGAGGACTAGGTATTAATTAACATCTCAGATACAGTAATAGCAGTTTTTTGTTTCTGAAACAGTCAATCACTCATTTGATTTCTGTAACTCTGACACAAACAGCTGATATCATTTTTGACCCATTTAGACCTGAGGCCGATTCTAAAAAAATGTCTTCTAAATCCTGACAGTTTTCTGAAAAACCCATGTTTCTATGTCAGTGGTGCTCAACCCTTTTCATGTCCAGGACCCCCAGAATAGGGCTGTCGCGCTTATCGCATTAATCGCACACCGCGTTATTACAATTTTATACCGCAAGGGGGCAGAAAACCGCACAAACCGCAGGTTCGCGCCAAACTCCCATGTTCCCCTTTTTGCTGCAGCAGCGCGCGAAAAGGTTACGTGACGTCATCATCCACTTCCAGATCAAATCAAGAAACAACAACTACAACATGGCAGCAGGTCTGGTGTCAAAGCCCAACTGTTCATCCCCAGTTTGGGAGCACTTTGGCTTCGTTCCAAACGAAAAAGGAGAACCAGCTAACTTGGATATACCAGTGTGCAAAATATGCGGGAAGAAAGTCTCAGTGAACCGTGGAAACACTTCTAATCTGAGGGCTCATCTTCTCTCAACCCATCCGTCTGTGGAAGCAGGATTGCGGGCTGCAGCAGCGGGTGGCGCGGGGAAAAACAACGATCCACACGGCCCCAACACAGCTCCTGCCGGCCCGCCCAGCCGACAGCTTGCTATAGCTGAAGCATATGCGCGAGTTACCCCATACAGCCATGAAAGTAAGAGGCATAAATGCCTTACAGACGCGGTAACATCATATCTTGTGGAGGAGATGGTGCCATTCTACACAGTGACGAAACCTGCTTTCAAGGCAATGCTACACAAATTCGACAAGCAGTACGAGTTGCCTGGAAAAACCTACTTCTCTGAAACCGCTGTCGAGAAAAGGTACAAGTTGGTCAAAGATATAATCAAAAGTGAGATCCGGGATGTTGATTACTTCTCCGCCACAACTGACATGTGGAGTAGCGTTATCCACATGAGTTAACTGTGCATTATCTGACCAACGAGTGGGCTCTAAAATCACATTGCCTCCAAACCGTGTTTGTGCCCCAGAATCACACCGCTGCAAACCTTGCGGAAGCTCTGCAACAGTTGTTGGCTGACTGGTCTCTGAGTGAAGACAAGCTGTCTTGCATGACTACGGACAACGGGGCCAATAACGTAGCAGCAATAACAAAAGAGGCACAATGGCCTTGGCTTAACTGCTTTGGACATAATTTACACTTGGCAGTGACAAACGCAATGACCAAAGACACGAAGACTAAAGAGAAAACGGAGAAAGCAATGACACAGTGTCGAAGTCTGGCGAACACGTTCTCCAAGAGCTGGCTGAAGAGAAGAGATCTCAAGAGAGCACAAGAGGATCTCGAATTGGATACGCACTGCCTGATCCAGGTAAAATTATAACATAGATGGCTAGTTTATAATTAATAATAAATTCATATTCACTGTCTGACAGTGACAGTTATGTTCTGTTCTGGCCTATATTTCTTCTAATAAAAAAAATCACACCTGTGTGATATATATATATATATATATATATATATATATATATATATACACACACACACACACACACACACACGGCTATATTTCGTTATAGTCTGTAAAGAAATATAGCCTAATATTTAATGTAACTTAATGTGATTTAGTTAAATAGCCTATAATGATAAGGCATATGCTTTAGGCTAATTTACCTTTCATTATATTCTGTGCAGGATGTTTCTACGAGGTGGGGCAGCAAACAGAAGATGGTGGACAGGGTCTTGAAGCAAATGCCAGCTATCAAGAGAGTTTTGGATACCCGGGAAAACGAGCATTTAATTCCAACCAGGCAAGAGATCTGTGTTCTGGAGTCTGTGAACGGAGCATTGAAACCTGTGGCTGAATTCACGGATCTGCTGTCTGCGAGAACTATGTTACTGTGTGTCAAGTGTCAAACCCGTTCTGAAACTCCTGAATGACGAGGTTCTGGCACCAACACAAGATGCACTCGGATTGAGGATGTGGAGGAAACGAAATTCGCACTCCTTGACGAGATGCTGCTGCTTGTTCCTGACAGAGAGGCCGAGGCCGAGGGACGGGCCGCGGCGGCCGCCGCGGCGCCGGGCGCAGCAATTCCACCTCCAGCCAAAAAAAAAAAGACTCTTGGTGACCTGCTGAAATCCACGACCGGGGCTCCTGCTTTGAATGTGCCCAAGAGAGTTCAAGCTGAAACTGAACTCACTCGCTATCTGCAGGAGGACCCTATCGACACCAATGCCAAGCCTCTTGTCTGGTGGCGTGAAAACCAGGCGAGATTCCCTCTGCTGTCTAAAATTGCACGCAAGTACATGTGCATTTGTGCTACAAGTGCACCATCCGAGAGAGTTTTCAGCGCAGCGGGGAATATCGTCACCAATTTGCGATCCTCTCTGAAGCCACATAAGGTGGACATGCTGGTTTTCCTTGCGCGCAACAAGAATGTAATCGAGTAGGCCATTCCATTGCTAAAGACGCAAGTATAGCCTGCCCTGTCATATAGTGCATTTAATGTAAATAGTTTTGTTGTGCATTATTTTCAATGCATTGATATTTGCAATTGCAATTAGGCCACAAAGATTGCGCCTATAGCCTACAGGGCTTTATATTATTTCCCCTCTTTTACTGTTATTGTTTTGCACTATTTGATTGGGTCTGCATTTGACGAATAGCTCATTAAATAAGACTGATGTCTGACTAAAGTGTCGCGCACTCTGTAGGCCTCTGAGCCTCATTTTTATTTTCTGATTCTGTTCTGTTTTGCACAAATGTTGCATCATTCATTGATCATTAATTTTTTATTTGTACCATGTTCTTGTGAGTTTGTTTTTTGACAAATATACTGTCTTGCGCTGTGAGGCTGCTGAACTTCTTATAGCACTTGTTAATGTTGCATGTGAGTTTGTTTTTTGACAAATACTGTCTTGCGCTGTGAGGCCGCTGAGCCTGGCCCTGTTGGGCCTTAAGTTGCAGGTATACGGGTAATTTTGTAACTAAACGTTTTAACTTGTAAGACCAATTAGGCAATAGACCGCTTTTCTGATTGTATTAGCTCTAAGTTTTATAATGCTGTGAGGCCGCTGAGCCTGGCCCTGTTGGGCCTTAAGTTGCAGGTATACGGGTCATTTTGTAACTAAACGTTTTAACTTGTAAGACAGGCAATAGACCGCTTTTCTGATTGTATTAGCTCTACGTTTTGTAATGCTGCTGTTCATTGCACTATTAATTTAGACGGATGGTCACGTTACGTACCTACCTCATTCAAGATGTCTAATGTCGCAGAGCTTTTAGGCCTTTGTTGGGCGGCGGGCGGTAAATTATAGGCCCGTAACTTGCTGTAAATGATATATTTGGCACTTTTAATAAATTGAATACAGCTGCCTGAACTTCATTTGTGTGCTTTGTCTGCTTCATGTTTTTTGGGGTGGTGGTGGAGACACATTGAAGACTCACTGGTGTAACGTGTAAGGTGTTTCATTTTTATTTACTGCATTCGTTTTGCACCATTATTAAATTAATGAAGACCAAGCCTAATTGAACATTAATTTTAAATACAGGGTTAAACACTCATCTCTGCCATTTAAAAAGCAACACAGTAAAGTACAGATAAGTGTAACTTTTGTTTATTGCTTATTAATATAGAAATGTAGGAATCTTTTTTGTTTAGGGGGCGTGGTCAACTGGCCACTATCGCACACTATCGCATATCGCGCTTCTGAGCCACTTGATCACACCGCGGTTTAAATTAAGTAACCGCGACAGCCCTACCCCAGAATTATCTCTATTTGGCCGTGGACCCCCATCTGAAAATATGTTGTTCCAGGCACCCCCCGGTTTTCAAAAATAGCAGTCGGTGCCATGCTATGAGCTTGTAGATCTGCTATTTTGCAATAGCTGAAGTATAACATAATGCTTAAAACACCAAAAGGGGTTCAGAATGGGTTAAATGAGCATTTGTATAGCAACTCAAATTGACATTAATATAACATTACCCTCAGTTAAGTATTGAATTAAAGCTGCAATTAATACATAGGCCATTCAGAAAAAGTTACATCCAACCAACTATGTTCAGAGAAACAGCAGAGATAATTTTTAAATGAGATGGACTTGAGATGGAGATGAACATTACAAGTGGGTTTCAGGTGGGGTATTCTAAACTCAGCATCTTAACACTGTTGAAATAGTGCATTTCATATTGAATGTAAACATACAGGTGAGGCAGTCAGCAGGCAGAAGCTCGGATAGTACACTACCAGCGCTTTATTTTGCTTTGCAACACCATTTCTGTACTTGCATGTGAATTCAGAAATATAAGATCTACAATATGCTCAGTATGGAACAACTCTCACATCCTAATAATTAATCATTAATTCATTCATTTAAAGAAAAAACAGTAAACAATGAAGGAAAGCTCTGTTGGTGCTTAATCTATTCTTATCACATTTTATACCTTTTCACGCACAGCGCCTGGAGCATCCACTTGGACACAAGCCGGGGTCTCATCAGCTGTGGACGGGTCGCCTGGAGGACGGTGTCTGTTGCGAGAGGCAGAATCATCCAATGATTCCAGGTTTGTGCATCAGCAGATGTTTTACTTTATCATGCAAGTAAGGACATGTTAGCATGGCCTAAACAATCACTGGTAGAAGGTACTTTCAGGTTTCTGAAATGCGGTTCAAGTCCCTGCAGTGATGGAAGGTTTTACATGTGTCCTGCTTGTGTGTTTGCATGAAATGTTATCGTAAGTCATAATAGTACCCGAATGGACAACATATTTGTAATTACATGTAATGTAATTACAAATATGTAACATTAAAGGCGTGTTCAGGGTGGTATGGCCGTAAGCGACAGCGGAGTTGGCCGGCACGGCTCATGTACACAGCAGATGGCTTTGGCCAATGCCTTTCATGAAAAAGCTTACGGCACCTGGTATTCCCAGGCAGTCTCCCATCCAAGTACTGACAAGGCCCTATCCTGCTTAGCTTCCGAGATCGGACGAGATCGGGCGTGTTCAGGCTGGTATGGCCGTAAGCGACAGCAGAAGTGGCTGGTACGGCTCATGTACAGTAGATGACAGTACATTTATTTGACCATAGAAACATGGTTAAAACAATATGTGTCAGCCACATCTCTATTTATTACAAACAGGCCGTTTCTTTTCCATTCAACGAGGCGGAAGAAAGTGCACCGTTCCCGGCCGCACTGCAATCCCGGGTCGATGCGTGGAGTGAACGGAGCAAGCCCCTTTTTCAACTCCTGAATTTAGTCCCCATATAGGGGACATATCAGATATTAAACTGATAAGAACAGATTTTTTTTTCTTTTTTTTATTTTTTTATTCCACAGTCAGTCATACAACAATTCATTTGATCACAAAACGTTCTGTAATCCCCTCCCTCCTATCCCGTTTGCATTACAACTTTATTCCCCCATACCATAACATAAATCATGAAAGTGGTTCACAAAAAAATGCCTCACAGTCGAAAACACACCGCTACACCAATCCCAAACCCTCCTTCCACCTCTCCAGAGCGACATGATGCCCCCATCTCTGCACCTCCCACTTTATCCGACCAACCAGGTCTCCCTCCACCCTCCTAACCACCCCCTCCACTCCCCAGTCTCTATTGCGCTGGACCAGATCCTGCCTGGCCAACCACAAGCCCCTTTTGAAGAGGCTAATAATCAGCCAGAGCAGGAACCTTTCCCCCCTGTTCCTTACTGTGCTCCCCAACCCGCTCTCGACCTTAACCCAGTCCAGCACAAAAACTCCATTGACCCTCCTTAATAGCACCCCCACCCTGTCCCACACCCCCCCTGCAAATGGACAGTCCCACATGACGTGCCTCACAGTCTCCCCGGCCGTGCATACAGCCCTGGGGCATCCAGGAGACCTGGCAATACCATGCCTGTACATCTGGTCCCGCACCGGCAGGCAGCGGTGTAGGACAAGCCAGTTGAAGTCCTTGAGCCTGTTGTCTAGGCCCCACGGCTGGATCCCCACCCACACTGTGGCGGGGATGCCAACCACGGGAGGGTCCTCCACCTCCATCCGTACCTGCGACCAGAGCACTCGGTGCTCCAGGCCGTTGGCCGGGTCCAAGGCTACAGGATGAGCCCGCAGCCACCTTGCCGCGTGTTGGTAATGCGACGGCAGTTGCTCCACCCGGGGGGTCTGGTTATCCCAGACCATCAGGCGCCTTTCCGGGTCCGTGAAGAACAGCCGTAGGAAGTAACCTGATGGATGTACCACCGGAGCGGCCAGTTCCCTAAGCAAAAACGAAACAAAAATGCAGTCCAGTTTCAGCGAGAGGTGTGGCACCTCTCTCCCGCCTGCCTCGATATCTGCCAGCATCCGGGCCCTAGCCGCGTACTCGTACCGAACTCCCCAAAGGAAATCGAATACCGGTCCGGACGAGGGACCTTCGCATACTGGCCGGAAACGGGTACACGTACGCCAAGTACAGGAGAGACGGCAATATGTCTACCTTCAGAACTAGGACCTTCCCAATCAAGGTCAGAGTCCTAGTCTTCCAGAGACCAAGCTTCCTCTTGACTGCCAACAGATGCCTGGTCCAGTTGGCCGTGGCGTTCTGGGCTGCCTCAAAGTCGATCCCCAAGATCCTCAGGGATCCCCCTGGTACCTCCGTCCTACTTCTCCACCACCCAAAGAATTTGACGAGGACTTGGCGAGATTGAGATCTGCACCAGATGCCCGGCCAAATTCTTGGAATATCTCCAAAAAACGGGTTAGGCTAGCGTCGTTGTCCAATAGCAGGGTGGTATCATCTGCGTACTGAGACAACTTCACCCTCAGGCCTCCGCTACCTGGTACCAGGAATCCCAACACACCCACGTCAGCCCTAATGGCTTCAGCTAGGGGCTCCATGTAAAGGACGTAGAGAAGAGGTGACAGCGGACACCCCTGTCTCACCCCTGAGTGCAACCTGAAAAACTCCCCGAGGTGACCATTAACAGAAACAGTGCTCCCCGCTGCTGCATACAATGTACGCAGCCACCCAACAAAAACCCTACCAAACCCTAGCCTATCCAAAACACGAAAAAGAAAGCCCAAGTGAACCCTATCAAACGCCTTTGCCTGGTCGAGACCAACCACCATTAGTGGCAGGTGCCTGTCTTCTGCCCATGCGATGGCGTCCCTAATGAGGAGGAGATTCCACCTCAAGGAACGCCCGCCACTCCGCACGTCTGATCCTCGTGGACGACGTAAGGGAGTGCTGTTAGTCAGCACTAGTTGGTCAGCAAGGACCTTTGCTAGTAGTTTATAATCAACACACAGCATGGTCAATGGTCTCCAGTTCTTTAAGTCGGAGGCGTCTCCCTTCTTAAAAAGAAGGGAAATCACCCCTTTGGCCAAAGACCCTCCCAATACTCCCAATAACACCTCCAGAACCACCGGACCAAGTATGCCCCAAAACTTGAGGAAGAACTCGGCCGGTAGCCCGTCAATGCCAGGCACCTTCCGCCTTCCCATTCTACGGAGGGCACTCTCGAGCTCTTCGAGTGTGAGCGGTTCCTCCATAGCTTGCGCTGTGTCAAGCGGCACCCGCTGGGTTAGGAGATCCAACATCATCTCCCCTCCCCCTACATCTACATCTCTCTCCACGAAAAAGGACTGGTAATGGAGAGTGGCGGCACGCACCATCTCATCCACCCCAGTCACAACTCTACCCTGCTCATCTATGATCCCCGTGTGTACATGTTTGACCTTTCCAGCCCGTACAAAGCTGAAAAAGGCTGCGGAGCACGTCTCGTCCTTCTCCATGAAGTCGTGACGCGTGCGCATCAGGTACCCACGAGCCCTACGTTCATAGACATCCCTAAGCCTCGCTTTGAGGGAGTCACAAGCTCGCTGATCTACAGCGCCACTCTCGTTACCGACAGCGCACTCGAGCTCGAGAAGCCGTTGGAGACGAGACACCTCCCTCCTCGCCTCCCGCGCCTTCCTTCTACCGTACCTAACTGCAAACTCTCTGATCCGCTCCTTGGCTACCTCCCACCACTCCATCACACCCGTACAAAGCGGCCTGATCCCTTCCAGGCCCCGGAAGAAGACAGCAAAGGTGGCCACAAACTCATCCTGTTCCAAGACACTGGAGTTCAACCTCCAGTATCCTGGACCAAAGACCGGACCACCAGCCCGGATGCAGAAAAGCACTCCGTCATGGTCGGAAAAGAAGGTCGGAACGACCCTGCCTGACAACAGGCCCAAGGATTCTGAAAAAAGAATGCAGTCCAGTCTCCTGGACACCCCCTGCGAGTTACGCCATGTGGGACTGTCCATTTGAGGTGTTAATTCCCTCCCCCCATCAACTAACTTAAACAGCCTCATCAATCCCTCCAACTTTTGGACCCAACGCAAGGACAACTCAAGAGACGGTCACGGCCACACAGCCAACTCAAGGTACGGCCACGGAGCAGACTTGGGGACCCAACACAAGGACAACTCAAGAGACGGTCACGGCCACACAGCCAACTCAAGGTACGGCCACGGAGCCGACTTGGGGACCCAACGCAGCTCCTCCAAGGAAAACAAACAAATGAACGGAGCTGAACCCCTTTTTTTCCCTCACTGTATATGTTTATTTTCCCTTTTTACCTCCTTTATGATGAATTCCTGTTCTGTCCTTTGTCTATATAGAGTCTCTAAATGTTTTTGATGAATTGAACATGGTGGACCCTATTGGAAACAAGTGTAATGCTTAATTGGGTCGTCCACTCACAGTTAACAGCCTTTGTATTGAGTTTGTGCTTGAAATGTACTGTAATTCTGCAAACTGTTAATACATTTTTCAATCAATCAATCAATCAATCCCCCCAGTTCACAATTGAAATCACCCCCCAAAATAATGGACCTGTTTGTTACACAAAACGGAATTAACTCTTCAAACATTTCCCCCCTATCCGCCACCCTCTGTGGACCATACACTGTAAATACCCTCAGCTTGCAACCTCGATATTCAATGTCTGCCCCTACTATCCTCCCCTGCCGCACTACAAACACCTCTTCCACCCTCAGCTCCCTACTCCCAAACAGTATCCCCACCCCTGATGAGTGAACCCCTCCCACACTCCATACCGACTCCCCCCACACCCACTCCCTACTAAATCTAAGCACATCCCCACGATCCCTCAGGTGCACCTCTTGCAAAAAACAAATTGTAGGTCCCTGAGCTCTCATAAAATCAAAAACAGCCCTTCTCTTGACATTGTCCCTCAGACCTCTCACATTGAATGACCCCACACTCAGAGATCCATCCATTTTAAATTAGAGGATACAAAAACGACACACAACAAAAAACACATCAGGGGCAGGCATCAGAGTCGTCCCCACAATCTGGGACTACTCGAGAAATCAACCCCAATCCATCACTTAGGTCCGACTCGGACAGAGTAAGGCCCTTCCCATGTCCACCCTCTTCTTTACTCTGCTCCGAGCTTTCCCCACCCCCCGCTTCCTTGCTGTCCCCCACGGCTGTCACAGCCAAAAGCTTCTTCAGTTTCCCTGGTGTGAAAAGCACTTCCATACCACCCCTTATCTCTCTTGGGGTCTGTGCCTGGTCGAAACTCGACACGTCGCTGTTCTCCCCCACCTCCTGCCCCACTTCTTCCCCACCCTCCTCCCTCACCTTCTCTCCTCCCCCCTCTCTCCTATCTTGCCCCTCCCCCCCGACCGCCTCTTCCTCCGCCTACTCTGTTGAAACCACCACCTCCCCCCCTCCATTCTGGCCTTCTTCCCCTCTCTGCCCTCAGCACTTCTGGTTTTCCTACTCTTCTTCTTCCTAACATTTCCACCTGACCCCCCCTCGGCAGAACCCTCCGCCCCACCCACTTCCATCTGGTCTGTACATTCCACGTAAACGTCCCCCTCTCCGCCACTCCCGACCCCGCCTCCCCCCACACTGTCCATCTGCTGCTCCTACCCCCCCCCCCCCCCCCCGTAGCACCTCCGCCAGGCTCCTCCTCTGTTGCCGGCTCCGGTCCAGCATCTGATCCAAGCTCCAGGTTCAGGGCGAGCACCGCTTCAGGGTTCCCGCTCCGCACCGTCCCCTCGCCCTCCGCTGTCGCCGGCTCCGGCCGCACGGGCATACGCCCACCTTGGGCAAGTACTGTCCTCATGGTCCTTACTCCCACAAACTCTGCAGGCCCTCGGGAATGGGCACCTGTAGGACTCGTGCCCGTAGGCCGTGCAGTGGCGACACCACACAAATCCACATGCGCCCTCCTTGTGGCCATGTTTTTTGCACCTCCTACAATAAGGCGGTTGCCTGTTGTAAAATAGGAACCCCTTGTCTCCGGCGATGCTGAATTGGGCCGGAGGGTGCGCCATCCCCTCAAAGCCACCTTGGTCGTCCCGCAGCAGCACCTGGAACTGGGTCTTGCCAGTCCAGAAGCCCAACCCATCTGCAATTTTTCTGTTTCCAGCCAACACTTCCCCGTACACAGACAGAAATCTTGAGATCTGGTCCCCCGTGACATACGGGTTGTACATCTGTACCGTGATTAGCTTGAAATTAGGCCTTTCCAGGTTCAAAATCTCATAGTCAGAAAATGGTTTCTCACCCTCCTTCCTCTTGCAGATATTCAGCACGCCCTCAGCTACACCAGTAGAAGTGAACGTCACATCAAAGCTCCTCTCCAGTGTGTTGCTCTGTAGGCAGTAAACGTGCTCCACCTTCAACTTGAGCTGTCCCAATAATATGCTCCGTCCAAACGCCTCGCGCTGCAGCATTGAAAATGCCGCCTTCCTCCATCGGAACCTTACTGTATTCCGTAATCCAGCCCTTGGCAGTGTTTGCCCGGACGTGGAAGCCATCATGGATGCGTTTTCAGCCAGAGAAACGCTCCCGGCCTCCATGTCGAATAAATCCTTCAAAACTTAGTTTTTCGCTCTGTCTCGATATGTGTCTCAACTTGATCTTAGCCAAAAGGCCGAGAAGCGACAACCCTTAAACTGACTGCTGTGAAGTCTGCTTCCTAGGCTAAAGACATTCCCATCCGGTCTGATACCCACTTAGTCATCACCATATACCCACTTGGGCATTAGCATAACAATGACCTCTGTGATCTCTCTAAGGACCCATTGGTAGATGCTTACCGCACCCTGGAGTATGCAAGCTTGCAGATCTGCTATTTTCATAACATTTCAAAAATGAGAAAAGTGGCCCATCTACATGCATGCTTGTAGGTAGCCATTTTCAACAACTTCCGTTGGTCGCAGAGGCTCGGGATTGGCACCGTTGGAAAGCTCGCACCTGAAATAGGGGGGTGGAGGTGCATGGGCGTCGGTAGTGGGGGTGGGGTAGGCGTTGTTAAAATGTTTAAAAAGTGGAAAACATGGACACTTTGGAGAAGCACAAGGGGGCGCAGTTACATTGACCACTACGCCATTGCCCGCCCACCACCCTGAACAGATCAGGATTCTATATAAAGGGATATTAGCTGGGTTCAAATAGAGCTTGAACGTTTAAACAGTACTGGTTGGGATCCTGTTAAAACCACCATCGTCCCAGAGGTGGATTTGAACCACCAACCTCTTAGTTTACAGCCAAGCGCACTAGTGCACTGAGCCAAACAGGCTGTTGAGTGTTGAAGCAAAAGTGTGTGGTTTGAAAAGGGATTTGGAGTCCCAGGGGCCGCTGTAAAGCAAAGCAAAGCAAAGTTACTATATTTACCCAGGGTAACTGGACTAAGCATCAGATACTTGTTTACAGCCAGGCCCTGCTCATAGAACATTTCATGGTAGTGGTTCAATGCCTTGCTCAAGGGCACTTCAGCGGTGGTAATTTTAATGTGCCGGTCCGGGGATACGAACTGGTGATCTTCCGGTATCAAGACCGCTCCGGAAACCGTTCAGCAACCGCTGCCACACAGCTAATGCCCGTAGCTAATGGTGAAGATTCTAGGGGGGTGCTTAAGAGTGGGTACCCGGGTTCGGATGGAGAGCCGGGTTGTGGGTTTAGCTGGCTTCGGGCCTGGTGCCGAAGGCTCCCTGGGTCCGCGTGGAGAGCCGGGCAAAACGGCTTTCTGCTGTCCACACATAGAAGATTTTACACTCGTACCCCGTAAGTCACGTTAGAGGCTGGCCCATGCCACCCCCCTCCCCCGTGGGTTACCCGGGTTCGGGTGGAGAGCCGGGTTCCCACTTTAGCCGAGTTCTGAGTGGGCACCCAGGCAGTGTGACAAGGCTCCCAGGGGCCACGTGGAGAGCCGGGCAAAACGCCACATTGTGTGTCTTTCACGCTTTTCATGCTTTTCCACGCTTTGAAGATTTTTCACTTGCACTCCGGAATTCATGTACTCCTTCCACCCCCCTCCCCCTCGGCCGCACCCCCGCCCACGGCCCTCGGCTCGGGGCTGCGGTTTAAAGCTACGGCCGTTGCTTGTAACCTTGGGGGTTGTGGTTTAAGGGTGTGGTCTTGGCCAATCGGCTTGAGGGGGTGGGGGGTTGTTTAAAATGTGGGCGTGGTCTGTCGGCTTGGGAGGGTGTGGTTTAAAGCTCTGGGTGTGGCCTATCACCTCAGGGCTATGGTTCAAAGCTGTGGGCGTGGCCTAACAGCTCGGGGGGCATGTTGTGTGGCCTGTTGGATTGGGGGTGCGGTTTAATGATGTGGGTGTGGCCTATACGCTTTGGGGGGGGGGGGGGGCAACAAGTTAGTGCTGCACATGATCTAGTGTTTTGTCATTCAGTCTGCCGACATGAAAATGCTTACAGCACCTGGTATTCCCAGGCAGTCTCCCATCCAAGTACTGACCAGGCCCTACCCTGCTTAGCTTCCGAGATCGGACGAGATCAGGCGTGTTCAGGGTGGTATGGCCGTAAGCGACAGCAGAGGAGGCCGGCACGGGTCATGTACATAGCAGATGGCTTTGGCCAATGCCTTTCATGAAAAGGCTTACGGCACCTGGTATTCCCAGGCAGTCTCCCATCCAAGTACTGACCAGGCCCTACCCAGCTTAGCTTCCGAGATCGGACGAGATCGGACGTGTTCAGGGTGGTATGGCCGTAAGCGACAGCAGAGATGGCCGCCACGGCTCATGTACACAGCAGATGGCTTTGGCCAATGCCTTTCATGAAAAAGCTTACGGCACCTGGTATTCCCAGGCAGTCTCCCATCCAAGTACTGACCAGGCCCTACCCTGCTTAGCTTCCGAGATCGGACGAGATCGGGCGTGTTCAGGGTGGTATGGCCGTAAGCGACAGCAGAGGTGGCCGGCACGGCTCATGTACACAGCAGATGGCTTTGGCCAATGCCTTTCATGAAAAAGCTTACGGCACCTGGTATTCCCAGGCAGTCTCCCATCCAAGTACTGACCAGGCCCTACCCTGCTTAGCTTCCGAGATCGGACGAGATCGGGCGTGTTCAGGGTGGTATGGCCGTAAGCGACAGCAGAGTTGGCCGGCACGGCTCATGTACACAGCAGATGGCTTTGGCCAAAGCCTTTCATGAAAAAGCGTACGGCCCCTGGTATTCCCAGGCAGTCTCCCATCCAAGTACTGACCAGGCCCTATCCTGCTTAGCTTCCGAGATCGGACGAGATCCGGCGTGTTCAGGGTGGTATGGCCGTAAGCGACAGCAGAAGTGGCCGGTACGGCTCATGTACAGTAGATGACAGTACATTTCTTTGACCATAGAAACATGGTTAAAACAATATGCGTCAGCCACATCTCTATTTATTACAAACAGGCGGGTTTTTTTTTCCATTCAACAAGGCGGAAGAAAGTGCACCGTTCCCGGCGGCACTGCAATGCCGGGTCGATGCGTGGAGTGAACGGAGCAAGCCCCTTTTTCAACTCCTGAGTCAAAAAATCCGTTTAATATTTAGTCCCCATATAGGGGACATATCAGATATTAAACTGATAAGAACAGATTTTTTTTTTTAATTTTTATTATGAAACTTCTGTACATCATTTACAATCATTTACATAGACAAAAACAAAAAAATGCCTCACGTATTTGTTACTTAAAACCATAACATTCAAAACATAATATGACACATTGCATGCCCTGTCTCCCACACATTCCATAATACCGCATCCACCACTATCCCATTTGTAATACTCTTTTATTCCCACTTACCCATGACCATGAAACATACACATTGAAACCAAAAAATCCTAACTACCAAAACACCCCTCCCTCACACCAGACCCAAACCCCCCTTCCACCTCTCCAGAGCGGCATGATGCCCCCATCTCTGCACCTCCCCCTTTATCCGACCAACCAGGTCTCCCTCCACCCTCCTAACCACCCCCTCTACTCCCCAGTCCCTGTTGCGCTCGACCAGATCCTGCCTGGCCAACCACAAGCCCCTTTTAAAGAGGCTAATAATCAGCCAGAGCAGGAACCTGTCCCCCCTGTTCCTTACTGTACCCCCCAACCCCCTCTCTACCTTAACCCAGTCCAGCACAAAACCTCTGTTGACCCTCCTTAATAACACCCCCGCCCTGTCCCACACCCCCCCTGCGAATGGACAGTCCCACATGACGTGCCTCACAGTCTCCCCACCTGTGCATGCATCCCGGGGGCATCCAGGAGACCTCGCAATACCGTGCCGGTACATTTTGTCCCGCACCGGCAGGCAGCGGTGTAGCACAAGCCAATTGAAATCCTTGAGCCTGTTGTCTAGGCCCCGCGGCTGGATCCCCAACCACACTGTGGCGGGGATGCCAACCACGGGTGGGTCCTCCATCTCCGACCTCACCTCCGACCAGAGTACTCTGTGCTCCAGGCCGATGGCCGGGTCCAAGGCTACAGGATGAGCCCGCAGCCACCTTGCCGCGTGTTGGTAGTGCAGCGGCAGCTGCTCCACCCGGGGGGTCTGGTTGTCCCAGACCATCAGGCGCCTTGCCGAGTTAGTGAAATACAGTCGTAGGAAGTAGCCTGATGGATGAACCACCGGAGCGGCCAGTTCCCTAAGTAAAAACGAAACAAAAATGCAGTCCAGTTTCAGCGGGAGGTGTGGCACATCTCTCCCGCCCGCCTCAATGTCCGCCAGCATCCGGGCCCTCGCCACGTACTCGTACCGACCTCCCCAAAGGAAGTCGAATACGGTCCGGACGAGGGACCTTCGCATGCTGGCTGGCAACGGGTACACGTACGCCAAATACAGGAGAGACGGCAATATGTCTACCTTCAGAACTAGGACCTTTCCAATCAAGGTCAGAGTCCTAGTCTTCCAGAGACCTAGCTTCCTCTGGACTGCCAACAGACGCCTGGTCCAGTTGGCCGTGGCGTTCTGGGCTGCCTCAAAATCGACCCCCAAGATCCTCAGGGGCCCTTCACAGAGCGACAGCCCCCCTGGTACCTCCGTCCTACTTTTCCACCGCCCAAAGAAACTGACCGAGGACTTGGCGAGATTGAGATCTGCGCCAGACGCCCGGCCGAATTCCTGGAAAATCTCCAAAGAACGGGTTAGGCTTGCGTCGTTGTCCAATAGCAGGGTGGTGTCGTCTGCGTACTGAGACAACTTCACCCTCAGGCCTCCGCTACCTGGTACCAGGAATCCCGACACACCCGCGTCAGCCCTAATGGCTTCAGCTAGGGGCTCCATATAAAGGACGTAGAGAAGGGGTGACAGCGGACACCCCTGTCTCACCCCCGAGTGCAACCTGAAAAACTCCCCGAGGTGACCATTAACAGAAACCGTGCTCCCCGCTGCTGCGTACAATGTACGCAGCCACCCCACAAAAACCCTACCAAACCCTAGCCTACCCAAAACGCGAAACAGAAAATCCAAATGAACCCTATCAAACGCCTTTGCCTGGTCGAGACCAACCACCATTAGTGGCAGGTGCCTGTCTTCCGCCCATGCGATGGCGTCCCTGATGAGGAGGAGATTCCACCTCAAGGAACGCCCCGCCACTCCGCACGTCTGATCCTCGTGGACGACGTAGGGGAGCGCTGTGCCTAGTCTTTCCGCAAGGACCTTTGCTAGCAGTTTATAGTCAACACACAGCATGGTCAATGGTCTCCAATTCTTTAAGTCGGAGGCGTCTCCCTTCTTAAAAAGGAGGGAAATCACCCCCTTGGCCAAAGACCCTCCCAAAACTCCTGTGCGGAGTACTTCGGATAACACCTCCAGGACCACCGGACCAAGTATGCCCCAAAACTTGAGGTAAAACTCAGCCGGTAGCCCGTCGATGCCAGGCACCTTCCGCCTTCCCATTCTACGGAGGGCACTCTCGAGCTCTTCGAGTGTGAGCGGTTCCTCCATAGCTTGCGCTATGTCAAGTGGCACCCGCCGGGTTAGGAGATCCAACATCACCTCCCCTCCCCCTACATCTACATCTCTCTCCACGAAAACGGACTGGTAATGGAGAGTGGCAGCACGCACCATCTCATCCACCCCAGTCACGACTCTACCCTGCTCATCTATAATCCCCGTGTGTACATGTTTGACCTTTCCAGCCCGTACAGAGCTGAAGAAGGCTGCGGAACACGTCTCGTCCTTCTCCATGAAGTCGTGACGTGTGCGCATCAGGTACACACGAGCCCTACGTTCATAGACATCCCTAAGCCTCGCTTTAAGGGAGTCACAAGCCCGCTGATCTACAGTGCCGCTCTCGTTACCGACAGCGTACTCGAGCTCGAGAAGCCGTTGGAGATGAGACACCTCCCTCCTCGCCTCCCGCGCCTTCCTTCTACCGTACCTAACTGCAAAATCTCTGATCCGCTCCTTGGCTACCTCCCACCACTCCATCACACCCGTACAAAGCGGCCTGATCCCTTCCAGGCCCCGGTAGAAGACAGCAAAGGTGGCCACGAACTCATCCTGTTCCAAGACACTGGAGTTCAACCTCCAGTATCCTGGACCAAAGACCGGACCACCAGCCCGGACGCAGAAGAGCACTCCGTCGTGGTCGGAAAAGAAGGTCGGAACGACCCTGCCTGACAACAGGCCCAAGGATTCTGAAAAAATAATGTAGTCCAGTCTCCTGGACACCCCCTGCGAGTTCCGCCATGTGGGACTGTCCATTCGAGGTGTTAATTCCCTCCCCCCATCCACTAACTTAAACATCCTCATCAATCCCTCCAACTTTCTCACACTTGTGTCTCCCCCTCCCCCCAGTTCACAATTGAAATCACCCCCCAAAATAATGGATCTATTTGTTATACAAAACGGAATTAATTCTTCAAACATTTCCCCCTTCTCCGCTACCCTCTGTGGACCGTACACTGTAAATACCCTCAGCTTGCAACCTCTATATTCAATGTCTGCCCCTACTACCCTCCCCTGAATAACCACAAAAACCTCCTCCACCCTCACCTCCCTACTCCCAAACAATAACCCTACCCCTGTCGAGTGAACCCCCCCCACACTCCATACCGACTCCCCCCACCCCCATTCCCTGCTAAAGCTAACTACATCCCCACGGTCTTTTAAATGTACCTCCTGCAGGAAACAAATGGTGGGTCTCTGGGTACCCACAAAATCAAACACCGCCCTCCTCTTAATTCTATCCCTCAAGCCTCTGACATTGAATGTTCCCACACATAAAGACCCATCCATTGTATGTTAAATAAAACAAAAAACACAGAACACATGAAACATCACATTACTTTTGGCCTGCACTGTGTGGACCGAAAATAGCGGGTTGGGTCCCAGTCGCCACCAAGTCCCCCACCACCACTTCTTCAGCCCCCTCCTCCATCTCCGCGGACGCTGTCTCTGCCCCGGCCCCATTAGCCACCTGAGAGCCAGTCCCCGCATCCGTTTCCTCCTGTGTTTCCGCCAACAATGGGGGGTTCGTGTTCGGTCTCCCCCCACCCATTTCCTCCTCCCCGTCGTCCTCACTGACCGATAGCGGAGACAACGGCGCCGTCAACGCTGAGCCCAGCCCTAGCGTTGACCCCATCCCTGGGGGGTCAAACCCCACAGACATTATGGTGCTCTCTGCTGGCCCCCCCTCTCCGTCCCCCTTTCCCTGCTCCACTATCCCCCTCCCCTCCTCCATATCTTGCCCCTCCCCCCCAGCCGTTTCACCCACTCCCTCCCCTGTTGGAACCCCCGCCTCCCCTTCCTCCAGCCTGGCCTTCTTTCCCTCCCCCCCCTCGCCATGCCTAGTTCTCCTGCTCTTCCGGTTTTTCTTTTTCTCTTTGCCCTTTTCCCCAGACCCCCCCTCGGCAGCCCCTGCCGCCCCTCCCTCACCCCTCTCGTCCCTGTGCTCCATGGTTATGTCCTCGTCTGGCTCCTCCTCCGTTCCAGGTCCCAGCTCCTGACCAAGCTCCGATCCAGCTTCCGATCCGGGCTCCAGCACAATAACTTCTTCCGGTCCCTGTCCGGCACCGTCGCCCCGACCACCGCTGTCACTGGCTCCGACCGCACTAGCGTATGTCCTCCCTGGGCCGGTCCTCTCCTCCTCGCCTCTCGGGAATGGGCATCTCTGGGTCTCGTGCCCGTAGGCCTTACAGTGCCGACACCACACGAAATCACACGCCCCCTCCTTGTGGCCGTGTTTCCTGCACTTCCTGCAATAAGGCGGCTGCCTATTGTAGAACAGGAAACCCCTGTCTCCGGCTATACTAAACTGCGCCGGAGGGTGCGCCATCCCCTCAAAGCCGCGAGGGTCCTCCCGCAGTAGCATCTGGAACTGCGTCTTGCCAGTCCAGAAGCCCAATCCGTCCATTATCTTTCTATTCCCAGCCAACACGTCCCCGTACACAGATAGAAATCTCATCACTTGGTCCCCCGTGACATACGGGTTGTACATTTGCACAGTCACGAGCCTGAAATTTGGCCTGTCCAAGTTCACAACCTCATAGTCTGAAAAAGGTTTCTCACCCTCCTTTTTCTTGCAGATGTCCAATACGTCTTCGGCAACCCCAGCAGTGGTGAAGGTCACGTCAAAACTCCGCTCCAATCCATTGCTCTGCAGGCAGTAAACGTGATCGACCTTCAGTTTGAGTTGCCCCATCAGGATATGTCGACCAAAAACCTCCCGTTGCGGCATTAAAAACGCCGCCTTCTTCCACCGAAAACGCACTGTATTCCGGAGTCCCGCCTTCGGCAACGTTGAATCTGACGTGGAAGACATATTGGAAACGTCCTCGAAATGAAAACGGATCCCGGCCCCCACGTCGAAAAGATATTCCAAACCGTCTCCAAATCCACTCAGTCTCGTTTAGAAATCTGATAAGAACAGATACTACACTTGATCTTAGCCAAAAGGCCGAGAAGCGATAACCCTCAAACTGACTGCTGTGAAGTCCGCTTCCTAGGCTAACGACATTCCCATCCGGTCTGATACCCACTTAGTCATCACCATATACCCACTTGGGCATTAGCATAACAATGACCTCTCTAAGGACCCATTGGTAGATGCTTACAGCACCGTGGAGTATGCAAGCTTGCAGATCTGCAATATCATAACATTTCAAAAATGACAAAAGTGGCCCATCCACATGCATGCTTGTAGGTAGCCCTTTTCAACAACTTCCGTTGGTCGCAGAGGCTCGGGATTGCCACCGTTGGAAAGCTCGCACCTGAGATAGGGGGGGGGGGGGGGGAGTGGAGGTGCATGGGCGTCGGTAGTGGGGGTGGGGTAGGCGTTGTTAAAATGTTTAAAAAGTGGAAAAACTGGGACGCTTTGGAGAAGCACAAGGGGGCGCTGCTGTGCAGCAAGCCCTCGGCCGTGCCCCGCCCACATTGGGGGCGTTGTTTTAAAGTGTGGGTGTGGCCTATCAGAGCGTAGAACAACTCTGGTCTCTCTTCATGACGGATACAAAACTATATGTTGTGTTTGGCCCTGCCTCTGGTAGGGGTTTATCAATTGTCTGGGGCCATTGTCACTTGATCCGCGAGTGGGAATCGAACTCACAGCCCTCCGCATTAGAGTCAGTTGCATTGACCACTAGTCCATTGCCCACCCTACACCCCTGAACAGATCAGGATTCTATATAAAGGGATATTAGCTGGGTTTAAATAGAGCTTGAATGTTTAAACAGTACTGGTCGGGATCCTGTTAAAAACGCCATCGTCCCAGAGGTGGATTTGAACCACCAACCTCTTGGTTTACAGCCAAGCACACTAGTCCACTGAGCCAAACAGGCTGTTGAGTGTTGAAGCAAAGGTGTGTGCATTGCAAATGGATTTGGAGTCCCAGGGGCGCGGCCGCTGTGCGCCCGTAGCCAATGGTGAAGATTCCAGGGGGGGTGCTTAAGAGTGGGTACCCGGGTTCGGATGGAGAGCCGGGTTGTGGGTTTAGCTGGCTTCGGGCCTGGCACCCCGGTGGGGGCCCAAGGCTCCCTGGGTCCGCGTGGAGAGCCGGGCAAACCGGCTTTCTGCTGTCCACACTTAGAAGATTTTTACACTCGTACCCCGGAAGTCACGTTAGAGGCTGGCCCATGCCACCCCCTCCCCCGTGGGTTACCCGGGTCCGGGTGGAGAGCCGGGTTCCCACTTTAGCCGAGTTCTGAGTGGGCACCCCGGCAGGGTGACAAGGCTCCCAGGGGCCGCGTGGAGAGCCGGGCAAAACGCCACATTGTGTGTCTTTCACGCTTTTCATGCTTTTCCACGCTTTGAAGATTT
>NC_136809.1:58730243-58735243 GCF_951216825.1 Electrona antarctica
CAGGAGACCTCGCAATACCGTGCCGGTACATTTTGTCCCGCACCGGCAGGCAGCGGTGTAGCACAAGCCAATTGAAATCCTTGAGCCTGTTGTCTAGGCCCCGCGGCTGGATCCCCAACCACACTGTGGCGGGGATGCCAACCACGGGTGGGTCCTCCATCTCCGACCTCACCTCCGACCAGAGTACTCTGTGCTCCAGGCCGATGGCCGGGTCCAAGGCTACAGGATGAGCCCGCAGCCACCTTGCCGCGTGTTGGTAGTGCAGCGGCAGCTGCTCCACCCGGGGGGTCTGGTTGTCCCAGACCATCAGGCGCCTTGCCGAGTTAGTGAAATACAGTCGTAGGAAGTAGCCTGATGGATGAACCACCGGAGCGGCCAGTTCCCTAAGTAAAAACGAAACAAAAATGCAGTCCAGTTTCAGCGGGAGGTGTGGCACATCTCTCCCGCCCGCCTCAATGTCCGCCAGCATCCGGGCCCTCGCCACGTACTCGTACCGACCTCCCCAAAGGAAGTCGAATACGTTCCGGACGAGGGACCTTCGCATGCTGGCTGGCAACGGGTACACGTACGCCAAATACAGGAGAGACGGCAATATGTCTACCTTCAGAACTAGGACCTTTCCAATCAAGGTCAGAGTCCTAGTCTTCCAGAGACCTAGCTTCCTCTGGACTGCCAACAGACGCCTGGTCCAGTTGGCCGTGGCGTTCTGGGCTGCCTCAAAATCGACCCCCAAGATCCTCAGGGGCCCTTCACAGAGCGACAGCCCCCCTGGTACCTCCGTCCTACTTTTCCACCGCCCAAAGAAACTGACCGAGGACTTGGCGAGATTGAGATCTGCGCCAGACGCCCGGCCGAATTCCTGGAAAATCTCCAAAGAACGGGTTAGGCTTGCGTCGTTGTCCAATAGCAGGGTGGTGTCGTCTGCGTACTGAGACAACTTCACCCTCAGGCCTCCGCTACCTGGTACCAGGAATCCCGACACACCCGCGTCAGCCCTAATGGCTTCAGCTAGGGGCTCCATATAAAGGACGTAGAGAAGGGGTGACAGTGGACACCCCTGTCTCACCCCCGAGTGCAACCTGAAAAACTCCCCGAGGTGACCATTAACAGAAACCGTGCTCCCCGCTGCTGCGTACAATGTACGCAGCCACCCCACAAAAACCCTACCAAACCCTAGCCTACCCAAAACGCGAAACAGAAAATCCAAATGAACCCTATCAAACGCCTTTGCCTGGTCGAGACCAACCACCATTAGTGGCAGGTGCCTGTCTTCCGCCCATGCGATGGCGTCCCTGATGAGGAGGAGATTCCACCTCAAGGAACGCCCCGCCACTCCGCACGTCTGATCCTCGTGGACGACGTAGGGGAGCGCTGTGCCTAGTCTTTCCGCAAGGACCTTTGCTAGCAGTTTATAGTCAACACACAGCATGGTCAATGGTCTCCAATTCTTTAAGTCGGAGGCGTCTCCCTTCTTAAAAAGGAGGGAAATCACCCCCTTGGCCAAAGACCCTCCCAAAACTCCTGTGCGGAGTACTTCGGATAACACCTCCAGGACCACCGGACCAAGTATGCCCCAAAACTTGAGGTAAAACTCAGCCGGTAGCCCGTCGATGCCAGGCACCTTCCGCCTTCCCATTCTACGGAGGGCACTCTCGAGCTCTTCGAGTGTGAGCGGTTCCTCCATAGCTTGCGCTATGTCAAGTGGCACCCGCCGGGTTAGGAGATCCAACATCACCTCCCCTCCCCCTACATCTACATCTCTCTCCACGAAAACGGACTGGTAATGGAGAGTGGCAGCACGCACCATCTCATCCACCCCAGTCACGACTCTACCCTGCTCATCTATAATCCCCGTGTGTACATGTTTGACCTTTCCAGCCCGTACAGAGCTGAAGAAGGCTGCGGAACACGTCTCGTCCTTCTCCATGAAGTCGTGACGTGTGCGCATCAGGTACACACGAGCCCTACGTTCATAGACATCCCTAAGCCTCGCTTTAAGGGAGTCACAAGCCCGCTGATCTACAGTGCCGCTCTCGTTACCGACAGCGTACTCGAGCTCGAGAAGCCGTTGGAGACGAGACACCTCCCTCCTCGCCTCCCGCGCCTTCCTTCTACCGTACCTAACTGCAAAATCTCTGATCCGCTCCTTGGCTACCTCCCACCACTCCATCACACCCGTACAAAGCGGCCTGATCCCTTCCAGGCCCCGGTAGAAGACAGCAAAGGTGGCCACGAACTCATCCTGTTCCAAGACACTGGAGTTCAACCTCCAGTATCCTGGACCAAAGACCGGACCACCAGCCCGGACGCAGAAGAGCACTCCGTCGTGGTCGGAAAAGAAGGTCGGAACGACCCTGCCTGACAACAGGCCCAAGGATTCTGAAAAAATAATGTAGTCCAGTCTCCTGGACACCCCCTGCGAGTTCCGCCATGTGGGACTGTCCATTCGAGGTGTTAATTCCCTCCCCCCATCCACTAACTTAAACATCCTCATCAATCCCTCCAACTTTCTCACACTTGTGTCTCCCCCTCCCCCCAGTTCACAATTGAAATCACCCCCCAAAATAATGGATCTATTTGTTATACAAAACGGAATTAATTCTTCAAACATTTCCCCCTTCTCCGCTACCCTCTGTGGACCGTACACTGTAAATACCCTCAGCTTGCAACCTCTATATTCAATGTCTGCCCCTACTACCCTCCCCTGAATAACCACAAAAACCTCCTCCACCCTCACCTCCCTACTCCCAAACAATAACCCTACCCCTGTCGAGTGAACCCCCCCCACACTCCATACCGACTCCCCCCACCCCCATTCCCTGCTAAAGCTAACTACATCCCCACGGTCTTTTAAATGTACCTCCTGCAGGAAACAAATGGTGGGTCTCTGGGTACCCACAAAATCAAACACCGCCCTCCTCTTAATTCTATCCCTCAAGCCTCTGACATTGAATGTTCCCACACATAAAGACCCATCCATTGTATGTTAAATAAAACAAAAAACACAGAACACATGAAACATCACATTACTTTTGGCCTGCACTGTGTGGACCGAAAATAGCGGGTTGGGTCCCAGTCGCCACCAAGTCCCCCACCACCACTTCTTCAGCCCCCTCCTCCATCTCCGCGGACGCTGTCTCTGCCCCGGCCCCATTAGCCACCTGAGAGCCAGTCCCCGCATCCGTTTCCTCCTGTGTTTCCGCCAACAATGGGGGGTTCGTGTTCGGTCTCCCCCCACCCATTTCCTCCTCCCCGTCGTCCTCACTGACCGATAGCGGAGACAACGGCGCCGTCAACGCTGAGCCCAGCCCTAGCGTTGACCCCATCCCTGGGGGGTCAAACCCCACAGACATTATGGTGCTCTCTGCTGGCCCCCCCTCTCCGTCCCCCTTTCCCTGCTCCACTATCCCCCTCCCCTCCTCCATATCTTGCCCCTCCCCCCCAGCCGTTTCACCCACTCCCTCCCCTGTTGGAACCCCCGCCTCCCCTTCCTCCAGCCTGGCCTTCTTTCCCTCCCCCCCCTCGCCATGCCTAGTTCTCCTGCTCTTCCGGTTTTTCTTTTTCTCTTTGCCCTTTTCCCCAGACCCCCCCTCGGCAGCCCCTGCCGCCCCTCCCTCACCCCTCTCGTCCCTGTGCTCCATGGTTATGTCCTCGTCTGGCTCCTCCTCCGTTCCAGGTCCCAGCTCCTGACCAAGCTCCGATCCAGCTTCCGATCCGGGCTCCAGCACAATAACTTCTTCCGGTCCCTGTCCGGCACCGTCGCCCCGACCACCGCTGTCACTGGCTCCGACCGCACTAGCGTATGTCCTCCCTGGGCCGGTCCTCTCCTCCTCGCCTCTCGGGAATGGGCATCTCTGGGTCTCGTGCCCGTAGGCCTTACAGTGCCGACACCACACGAAATCACACGCCCCCTCCTTGTGGCCGTGTTTCCTGCACTTCCTGCAATAAGGCGGCTGCCTATTGTAGAACAGGAAACCCCTGTCTCCGGCTATACTAAACTGCGCCGGAGGGTGCGCCATCCCCTCAAAGCCGCGAGGGTCCTCCCGCAGTAGCATCTGGAACTGCGTCTTGCCAGTCCAGAAGCCCAATCCGTCCATTATCTTTCTATTCCCAGCCAACACGTCCCCGTACACAGATAGAAATCTCATCACTTGGTCCCCCGTGACATACGGGTTGTACATTTGCACAGTCACGAGCCTGAAATTTGGCCTGTCCAAGTTCACAACCTCATAGTCTGAAAAAGGTTTCTCACCCTCCTTTTTCTTGCAGATGTCCAATACGTCTTCGGCAACCCCAGCAGTGGTGAAGGTCACGTCAAAACTCCGCTCCAATCCATTGCTCTGCAGGCAGTAAACGTGATCGACCTTCAGTTTGAGTTGCCCCATCAGGATATGTCGACCAAAAACCTCCCGTTGCGGCATTAAAAACGCCGCCTTCTTCCACCGAAAACGCACTGTATTCCGGAGTCCCGCCTTCGGCAACGTTGAATCTGACGTGGAAGCCATATTGGAAACGTCCTCGAAATGAAAACGGATCCCGGCCCCCACGTCGAAAAGATATTCCAAACCGTCTCCAAATCCACTCAGTCTCGTTTAGAAATCTGATAAGAACAGATACTACACTTGATCTTAGCCAAAAGGCCGAGAAGCGATAACCCTCAAACTGACTGCTGTGAAGTCCGCTTCCTAGGCTAACGACATTCCCATCCGGTCTGATACCCACTTAGTCATCACCATATACCCACTTGGGCATTAGCATAACAATGACCTCTCTAAGGACCCATTGGTAGATGCTTACAGCACCGTGGAGTATGCAAGCTTGCAGATCTGCAATATCATAACATTTCAAAAATGACAAAAGTGGCCCATCCACATGCATGCTTGTAGGTAGCCCTTTTCAACAACTTCCGTTGGTCGCAGAGGCTCGGGATTGCCACCGTTGGAAAGCTCGCACCTGAGATAGGGGGGGGGGGGGGGGGGGAGTGGAGGTGCATGGGCGTC